>NW_027591626.1:22500-25000 GCF_964213995.1 Mustelus asterias | reverse complement strand
TGAGATAGAGTGTGTGTGTGTGAGAGAGTGTGTGTGTGAGAGAGAAAGAGTGTGTGTGTGAGAGAGAGAGTGTGTGAGGGAGAGTGTGTGTGACAGAGAGCGTGTGTGAGAGAGAGTGTGTGAGAGTGTATGTGTGAGAGTCTGTGTGTGGGAAAGGCAGTGTGTGCATGTGTGTGTGTGTGAGAGAGAGAGAGTGTGTGAGAGAGAGTGTGTGAAAGAGAGAGTGTGTGTGAGAGAGAGAGTGTGAGAGTGTGTGAGAGAGAGAGTGTGAGAGAGTGTGGGTGTGAGAGAGTTTGTGAGAGAGAGTGTGTGTGTGAGAGAGAGAGAGTGTGTGAGAGGTAGTGTGTGAGAGAGAGAGAGTGTGAGAGAGAGAGAGTGTGTGAGAGAGTGTGTGTGTGAGAGAGACTGTGTGCGTGAGAGAGTGTGTGTGAGAGAGAGAGTGTGTGTGAGAGGTAGTGTGTGTGAGAGAGAGAGCGTGTGAGAGAGATAGTGTGTGTGAGAGAGAGAGCGTGTGAGAGAGAGAGTGTGTGTGTGGGAGTGTGTTTGGGAGAGAGTGTGTGTCAGGGAGAGAGAGTGTGTGCGAGAGAGAGTGTGTGAGAGAGAGAGTGTGAGTGTGGGTGTGAGAGAGTTTGTGAGAGAGAGTGTGTGTGTGTGAGAGAGTGTGTGTGAGAGAGAGTGTGTGTGTGAGAGAGAGAGAGTGTGTGAGAGGTAGTGTGTGAGAGAGAGAGAGTGTGAGAGAGAGAGAGTGTGTGAGAGAGTATGTGTGTGAGAGAGACTGTGTGCGTGAGAGAGTGTGTGTGAGAGAGAGAGTGTGTGTGAGAGAGAGAGTGTGAGAGAGAGTGTGTGTGGGAGTGTGTTTGGGAGAGAGTGTGTGTCAGGGAGAGAGTGTGTGTGGGAGAGAGAGAGTGTGTGAGAGAGAGAGTGTGAATGTGTGTGTGAGTGAGAAAGTGTGTGTGGCAGAGAGTGTGTGTGAGAGAGAGAGTGTGAGAGAGAGAGAGTGTGTGAGAGAGTGTGTGTGTGAGAGAGACTGTGTGCGTGAGAGAGTGTGTGAGAGAGAGAGTGTGTGCGAGAGGTAGTGTGTGAGAGAGAGAGAGTGTGTGAGAGAGAGAGTGTGTGTGGGAGTGTGTTTGGGAGAGAGTGTGTGTCAGAGAGAGAGTGTGTATGGGAGAGAGAGAGTGTGTGAGAGAGAGAGTGTGAATGTGTGTGTGAGTGAGAAAGTGTGTGTGGGAGAGAGAGTGTGTATGAGAGAGAGTGTGTTACAGAGAGAGTGTGTGTGTGAGAGAGTGTGTGTGTGAGAGAGAGTCTGTGTGAGAGAGAGTGTGTGTGTGAAAGAGAGGGTGTGAGAGAGAGACAGTATGTGAGAGAGAGAGAGTGTGAGAGTATGTGTGACAGAGAGCGTGTGTGAGAGTGAGTGTGTGAGAGTGTATGTGTGAGAGAGATTGTGTGTGTGTGAGAGAGAGAGAGTGTGAGAGTGTGCGTGAGCGAGAGAGTGTGTGAGAGAGAGAGAGTGTGTGTGTGTGTGAGACAGTGTGTGTGTGGGAGTGTGAGAGGGTGAGAGTGTGTGTTAGAGAGAGAGAATGTGTGTGTGAGAGAGTTTGTGTGAGAGAGAGAGTGTGTCTAAGAGAGAGTGTATGTGAGAGAGTGTGTGTGTGAGAGAGTGTGAGTGAGAGTGAGGGAGAGAGTGTGTGAGAGAGAGTGTGTGAGAGAGAGTGTGTGAGAGAGAGTGTGTGAGAGAGAGTGTGTGAGAGAGAGTGTGTGAGAGAGCGTGTGTGAGAGAGCGTGTGTGAGAGAGAGTGTGTGAGAGAGAGTGTGTGAGAGAGAGTGTGTGAGAGAGTGTGTGAGAGAGAGAGTGTGAGGGAGAGAGTGTGAGGGAGAGAGTGTGAGGGAGAGAGTGTGAGGGAGAGAGTGTGAGGGAGAGAGTGTGTGTGTGAAAGAGAGGGTGTGAGAGAGAGTGTGTGAGAGAGAGAGAGAGTGTGTGTGGGAGAGAGAGTGTGAGTGTGAGAGAGAGAGTGTGTGTGGGAGTGTGTTTGGGAGAGAGTGTGTGTCAGAGAGAGAGTGTGTGTGTGAGAGAGAGAGTGTGTGAGAGAGAGAGTGTGAATGTGTGTGTGAGTGAGAAAGTGTGTGTGGGAGAGAGTGTGTGTGAGAGGTAGTGTGTGAGAGAGATAGAGTGTGAGAGAGAGAGAGTGTGTGAGAGTGTGTGTGTGAGAGAGACTGTGTGCGTGAGAGAGTGTGTGTGAGAGAGAGAGTGTGTGCGAGAGAGAGAGTGTGTGCGAGAGGTAGTGTGTGAGAGAGAGAGAGTGTGTGAGAGAGAGTGTGTGTGGGAGTGTGTTTGGGAGAGAGTGTGTGTCAGAGAGAGAGTGTGTGTGGGAGAGAGAGAGTGTGTGAGAGAGAGAGTGTGAATGTGTGTGTGAGTGAGAAAGTGTGTGTGGGAGAGAGTGTGTGTGAGAGAGAGAGTGTGTGAGAGAGAGAGTGTGAGAGAGAGAGAGAGTGTGTGTGTGAG
>NW_027591626.1:10000-20000 GCF_964213995.1 Mustelus asterias | reverse complement strand
GTGTGTGTGCGAGAGAAAGCGTGTGTGTGGGAGAGTGTGTGAGAGAGAGTGTGTGTGAGAGAGCGGGTGTGTGAGAGAGAGTGTTTGTGTGTGAGAGAGATAATGTGTGAGAGAGAGAGAGTATGAGTGTATGAGAGAGATTGTGTGTGAGAGAGAGAGTTAGAGAGTGTGTGAGAGAGAGTGTGAGTGTGTGTGTGAGAGAGAGAGGGTGTGTGGGAGAGTGTGTTTGGTAGAGAGTGTGTGTGAGAGAGAGTGTGTGTGAGAGAGAGAGTGTGTGACAGAGAGTGTGTGAGAGAGAGTGTGCGAGAGAGAGTGTGTGAGAGAGAGACTGTGTGAGAGTGTGTGAGAGAGAGAGAGTGTAAGGGAGAGAGAATGTGAGTGTGAGAGAGGGAGTGTGTGTGGGAGAGAGAGTGTAAGTGTGTGTGAGAGAGAGAGAGTGTGTTTGGGAGAGAGTGTTTGTGAGAGAGGGATTGAGTGTGTGAGAGAGTGTGTGAGAGAGAGAGTGTGAGTGTGTGTGAGAGAGAGTGTGTGAGGGAGAGAGTGTGTCAGAGAGAGAGTGTGTGTGTGAGAGAGAGTCTGTGTGAGAGAGAGTGTGTGTGTGAAAGAGAGGGTGTGAGAGAGAGAGAGTATGTGAGAGAGAGAGAGTGTGTGAGAGTATGTGTGACAGAGAGCGTGTGTGAGAGTGTATGTGTGAGAGAGTGTGTGTGTAGGAAAGGCAGTGTGTGTGTGTGTGTGAGAGAGAGAGAGAGTGTGAGAGTGTGTGTGGGCGAGAGAGTGTGTGTGAGAGAGAGCGTGTGTGTGAGAGAGAGAGTGTGTGTGTGGGAGTGTGTGAGGGTGAGAGTGTGTGTGTGAGAGAGAGAATGTGTGTGTGAGAGTGTGTGTGTGAGAGAGAGAGTGTGTCTAAGAGAGAGTGTATGTGAGTAAGTATGTGTGTGAGAGAGAAAGTGTGTGTGTGAGAGCGTGTGAGTGAGAGAGCGTGTGTGTGTGAGAGAGTGTGTGTGTGAGAGTGAGTGAGAGTGAGGGAGAGAGTGTGTGGGAGGGAGTGTGTGAGAGAGAGTGTGTGAGAGAGAGTGTGTGAGAGAGAGTGTGTGAGAGAGAGTGAGTGTGAGTGAGAGTGTGTGTGTGTGAAAGAGAGGGTGTGAGAGAGAGAATGTGAGAGAGAGAGTGTGTGTGAGAGAGAGAGTGTGTGTGAGAGAGAGAGAGAGTGTGTGTGTGGGAGAGAGAGTGTGAGTGTGTGTGAGAGAGAGAGAGTGTGTGTGGGAGAGAGGGTGTGTGAGAGAGAGTGTATGAGAGAGAGAGTGTGTGTGATAGAGAGTGTGTGTGAGAGAGAGTGTGTGAGGGAGAGAGTGTGTGAGAGTGTGTGAGAGAGTGTGAGTGTGAGAGAGTGTGGGTGAGAGAGAGTGTGGGTGTGAGAGAGAGTGTGTGTGAGAGAGTGCGTGTGTGTGAGAGAGAGTGTGTGTGAGATAGAGTGTGTGTGTGTGAGAGAGTGTGTGTGTGAGAGAGAAAGAGTGTGTGTGTGAGAGAGAGAGTGTGTGAGGGAGAGTGTGTGTGACAGAGAGCGTGTGTGAGAGAGAGTGTGTGAGAGTGTATGTGTGAGAGTCTGTGTGTGGGAAAGGCAGTGTGTGCATGTGTGTGTGTGTGAGAGAGAGAGAGTGTGTGAGAGAGAGTGTGTGAAAGAGAGAGTGTGTGTGAGAGAGAGAGTGTGAGAGTGTGTGAGAGAGAGAGTGTGAGAGAGTGTGGGTGTGAGAGAGTTTGTGAGAGAGAGTGTGTGTGTGAGAGAGAGAGAGTGTGTGAGAGGTAGTGTGTGAGAGAGAGAGAGTGTGAGAGAGAGAGAGTGTGTGAGAGAGTGTGTGTGTGAGAGAGACTGTGTGCGTGAGAGAGTGTGTGTGAGAGAGAGAGTGTGTGTGAGAGGTAGTGTGTGTGAGAGAGAGAGCGTGTGAGAGAGATAGTGTGTGTGAGAGAGAGAGCGTGTGAGAGAGAGAGTGTGTGTGTGGGAGTGTGTTTGGGAGAGAGTGTGTGTCAGGGAGAGAGAGTGTGTGCGAGAGAGAGTGTGTGAGAGAGAGAGTGTGAGTGTGGGTGTGAGAGAGTTTGTGAGAGAGAGTGTGTGTGTGTGAGAGAGTGTGTGTGAGAGAGAGTGTGTGTGTGAGAGAGAGAGAGTGTGTGAGAGGTAGTGTGTGAGAGAGAGAGAGTGTGAGAGAGAGAGAGTGTGTGAGAGAGTATGTGTGTGAGAGAGACTGTGTGCGTGAGAGAGTGTGTGTGAGAGAGAGAGTGTGTGTGAGAGAGAGAGTGTGAGAGAGAGTGTGTGTGGGAGTGTGTTTGGGAGAGAGTGTGTGTCAGGGAGAGAGTGTGTGTGGGAGAGAGAGAGTGTGTGAGAGAGAGAGTGTGAATGTGTGTGTGAGTGAGAAAGTGTGTGTGGCAGAGAGTGTGTGTGAGAGAGAGAGTGTGAGAGAGAGAGAGTGTGTGAGAGAGTGTGTGTGTGAGAGAGACTGTGTGCGTGAGAGAGTGTGTGAGAGAGAGAGTGTGTGCGAGAGGTAGTGTGTGAGAGAGAGAGAGTGTGTGAGAGAGAGAGTGTGTGTGGGAGTGTGTTTGGGAGAGAGTGTGTGTCAGAGAGAGAGTGTGTATGGGAGAGAGAGAGTGTGTGAGAGAGAGAGTGTGAATGTGTGTGTGAGTGAGAAAGTGTGTGTGGGAGAGAGAGTGTGTATGAGAGAGAGTGTGTTACAGAGAGAGTGTGTGTGTGAGAGAGTGTGTGTGTGAGAGAGAGTCTGTGTGAGAGAGAGTGTGTGTGTGAAAGAGAGGGTGTGAGAGAGAGACAGTATGTGAGAGAGAGAGAGTGTGAGAGTATGTGTGACAGAGAGCGTGTGTGAGAGTGAGTGTGTGAGAGTGTATGTGTGAGAGAGATTGTGTGTGTGTGAGAGAGAGAGAGTGTGAGAGTGTGCGTGAGCGAGAGAGTGTGTGAGAGAGAGAGAGTGTGTGTGTGTGTGAGAGAGTGTGTGTGTGGGAGTGTGAGAGGGTGAGAGTGTGTGTTAGAGAGAGAGAATGTGTGTGTGAGAGAGTTTGTGTGAGAGAGAGAGTGTGTCTAAGAGAGAGTGTATGTGAGAGAGTGTGTGTGTGAGAGAGTGTGAGTGAGAGTGAGGGAGAGAGTGTGTGAGAGAGAGTGTGTGAGAGAGAGTGTGTGAGAGAGAGTGTGTGAGAGAGAGTGTGTGAGAGAGAGTGTGTGAGAGAGCGTGTGTGAGAGAGCGTGTGTGAGAGAGAGTGTGTGAGAGAGAGTGTGTGAGAGAGAGTGTGTGAGAGAGTGTGTGAGAGAGAGAGTGTGAGGGAGAGAGTGTGAGGGAGAGAGTGTGAGGGAGAGAGTGTGAGGGAGAGAGTGTGAGGGAGAGAGTGTGTGTGTGAAAGAGAGGGTGTGAGAGAGAGTGTGTGAGAGAGAGAGAGAGTGTGTGTGGGAGAGAGAGTGTGAGTGTGAGAGAGAGAGTGTGTGTGGGAGTGTGTTTGGGAGAGAGTGTGTGTCAGAGAGAGAGTGTGTGTGTGAGAGAGAGAGTGTGTGAGAGAGAGAGTGTGAATGTGTGTGTGAGTGAGAAAGTGTGTGTGGGAGAGAGTGTGTGTGAGAGGTAGTGTGTGAGAGAGATAGAGTGTGAGAGAGAGAGAGTGTGTGAGAGAGTGTGTGTGTGAGAGAGACTGTGTGCGTGAGAGAGTGTGTGTGAGAGAGAGAGTGTGTGCGAGAGAGAGAGTGTGTGCGAGAGGTAGTGTGTGAGAGAGAGAGAGTGTGTGAGAGAGAGTGTGTGTGGGAGTGTGTTTGGGAGAGAGTGTGTGTCAGAGAGAGAGTGTGTGTGGGAGAGAGAGAGTGTGTGAGAGAGAGAGTGTGAATGTGTGTGTGAGTGAGAAAGTGTGTGTGGGAGAGAGTGTGTGTGAGAGAGAGAGTGTGTGAGAGAGAGAGTGTGAGAGAGAGAGAGAGTGTGTGTGTGAGAGAGAGTGTGTGTGTGAGAGAGAGTGCGTGTGAGAGAGAGTGTGTGTGAGTGTGTTTGGGAGAGAGTGTGTGTGGAAGAGAGAGAGAGAGTGTGAGAGCGTGAGAGTGTGAGAGAGCGTGAGAGTGTGAGAGAGAGTGAGTGTGTGTGTGAGAGAGAGAGTGAGTGAGGGAGAGTGTGTGTGAGAGAGAGTATGTGTGAGAGAGAAAGATAGATGGTGTGAGAGAGAGAGTGTGTGTCAGAGACTGAGTGTGTGAGAGAGAGTGTGTGTGAGAGAGAGTGTGTGTGTGTGCGAGAGAAAGCGTGTGTGTGGGAGAGTGTGTGAGAGAGAGAGTGTGTGAGAGAGCGTGTGTGTGAGAGAGAGTGTGTGTGTGTGAGAGAGATAGTGTGTGAGAGAGAGAGTATGAGTGTATGAGAGAGATTGTGTGTGAGAGAGTGAGTGAGAGAGTGTGTGAGAGAGAGTGTGAGTGTGTGTGTGTGAGAGAGAGTGTGTGTGGGAGAGTGTGTTTGGGAGAGAGTGTGTGTGAGAGAGTGTGTGAGAGACAGAGTTTGTGAGACAGAGTGTGTGAGAGAGGGTGTGTGAGAGACAGAGTGTGTGTGAGACAGAGTGTGTGAGACAGAGTGTGTGAGAGAGAGTGTGTGAGAGAGTGTGTGTGAGAGAGAGAGTGTGTGAGAGAGAGAGTGTGAGGGAGAGAGAGTGTGAGGGTGAGAGAGAGAGTGTGTGTGGGAGAGAGAGTGTAAGTGTGTGTGAGAGAGAGAGAGTGTGGGTGGGAGAGACTGTGTTTGGGAGAGAGTGTTTGTGAGAGAGGGATTGAGTGTGTGAGAGAGAGAGTGTGAGTGTGTGTGAGAGAGAGTGTGTGAGGGAGAGAGTGTGTTACAGAGAGAGTGTGTGTGTGAGAGAGAGTCTGTGTGAGAGAGAGTGTGTATGTGAAAGAGAGGGTGTGAGAGAGAGACAGTATGTGAGAGAGAGTGTGTGAGAGAGAGAGAGTGTGTGAGAGTATGTGTGACAGAGAGCGTGTATGAGAGTGAGTGTGTGAGAGTGTATGTGTGAGAGAGATTGTGTGTGTAGGAAAGGCAGTGTGTGTGTGTGTGTGAGAGAGAGTGTGAGTGTGTGTGCGAGCGAGAGAGTGTGTGAGAGAGAGAGAGTGTGTGTGTGTGTGAGAGAGAGAGTGTGTGTGGGAGTGTGTGAGGGTGAGAGTGTGTGTGAGAGAGAGATAATGTGTGTGAGAGACTTTGTGTGAGAGAGAGAGTGTGTCAAAGAGAGCGTGTGAGTGAGAGAGCATGTGTGTGTGAGAGAGTGTGTGTGTGAGAGAGTGTGAGTGAGAGTGAGGGAGAGAGTGTGTGAGAGAGAGTGTGTGAGAGAGAGTGTGTGAGAGAGAGTGTGTGAGAGAGAGAGTGTGAGAGAGAGAGAGTGTGTGAGAGAGTGTGTGAGAGTGTGTGTGAGAGAGAGAGTGTGAGGGAGAGAGAGTGTGTGTGTGAGAGAGAGTGTGTGTGAAAGAGAGGGTGTGAGAGAGAGAGAGAATGTGAGAGAGAGTGTGTGAGAGAGAGAGAGAGTGTGTGTGGGAGAGAGAGTGTGAGTGTGTGTGAGAGAGAGAGAGTGTGTGTGGGAGAGAGGGTGTGTGAGAGAGAGTGTGTGTGTGAGAGAGAGTGTATGAGAGAGAGAGAGTGTGTGATAGAGGGTGTGTGTGAGAGAGAGTGTGTGTGAGAGAGTGTGAGTGTGAGAGAGTGCGTGTGTGTGAGAGAGAGTGTGTGTGAGAGAGAGAGTGTGTGTGAGAGAGAGAGTGTATGAGAGAGAAAGAGTGTTTGTGTGAGAGAGAGAGTGTGTGAGGGAGAGTGTGTGTGAGAGGGGGAGTGTGAGAGAGAGAGGTTGTGTGAGAGAGAGAGTGTGTGAGAGAGAGTGTGTGAGAGAGAGAGTGTGTGAGAGTGTATGTGAGAGAGAGTGTGTATGTGAGAGAGCGTGTGAGTGCGAGAGTGTGGGTGCGAGAGAGAGTGTGTATGTGAGAGAGCGTGTGAGTGCGAGAGTGTGGGTGTGAGAGAGAGTGTGTGTGTGAGAGAGAGTGTGTGTGTGAGAGAGAGTGTATGTGAGACAGAGAGAGTGTGTGTGAGAGAGTGTGTGAGAGAGAGTGTGTGTGAGAGAGAGAGTGTGTGTGAGAGAGAGAGTGTGTGTGAGAGAGAGAGTGTGTGTGAGAGAGTGTGAGAGTGAGTGTGTGAGAGTGTGTGTGTTTGGGAGAGAGTGTGTGTGTGAGAGAGAGTGAGAGCATGTGAGAGAGAGTGTGTGAGAGAGTGTGAGAGTGTGTGTGTGAGAGAGAGTGTGTGTGGGAGAGAGAGTGTGTGTGTGAGAGAGAGAGTGTGTGTGAGAGAGAGTGTGTGAGAGAGAGAGAGAGTGTGTGGGAGTGAGTGTTTTTGGGAGTGTGTGTGTGTGTGAGAGTGAGAGTGTGTGAGAGAGAGTGTGTGAGAGAGAGAGAGTGTGTGAGAGAGAGTGTGTGTGAGAGAGAGAGAGAGTGTGTGAGAGTGTGTGTGTGAGAGAGACTGTGTGTGTGAGAGAGAGAGTGTGTGTGAGAGAGTGTGTGTGAGAGAGAGAGAGAGTGTGTGAGAGTGTGTGTGTATGGGAGAGAGTGTGTGTGTGAGAGAGTGTGTGAGAGAGTGTGAGAGTGTGTGTGTGAGAGAGACTGTGTGTGAGAGAGAGAGAGTCTGTGTGAGAGAGAGAGACTGTGTGTGAGAGAGAGTGTGTGTGAGAGAGAGTGTGTGTGAGAGAGAGTGTGTGTGAGAGAGAAAGAGTGTTTGTGTGAGAGAGAGAGAGTGTGTGAGGGAGAGTGTGTGTGAGAGGGAGAGTGTGAGAGAGAGAGGTTGTGTGAGAGAGAGAGTGTGTGAGAGAGAGTGTGTGAGAGAGAGAGTGTGTGAGAGTGTATGTGAGAGAGAGTGTGTATGTGAGAGAGCGTGTGAGTGCGAGAGTGTGGGTGTGAGAGAGAGTGTGTATGTGAGAGAGCGTGTGAGTGCGAGAGTGTGTGTGTGAGAGAGAGTGTGTGTGTGAGAGAGTGTGTGAGAGAGTGTGTGAGAGAGAGTGTGTGTGAGAGAGAGAGTGTGTGTGAGAGAGAGAGTGTGTGTGAGAGAGAGAGTGTGTGTGAGAGAGTGTGAGAGTGAGTGTGTGAGAGTGTGTGTGTTTGGGAGAGAGTGTGTGTGTGAGAGAGAGTGAGAGCATGTGAGAGAGAGTGTGTGAGAGAGTGTGAGAGTGTGTGTGTGAGAGAGAGTGTGTGTGGGAGAGAGAGTGTGTGTGTGAGGGAGAGTGTGTGTGAGAGAGAGAGTGTGTGTGAGAGAGAGTGTGTGAGAGAGAGAGAGAGTGTGTGGGAGTGAGTGTTTTTGGGAGTGTGTGTGTGTGTGAGAGTGTGTGAGAGAGAGTGTGTGAGAGAGAGAGAGTGTGTGAGAGAGAGTGTGTGTGAGAGAGAGAGAGAGAGTGTGAGAGTGTGTGTGTGAGAGAGTGTGTGTGTGAGAGAGAGAGAGTGTGTGAGAGTGTGTGTGTTTGGGAGAGAGTGTGTGTGTGAGAGAGTGTGTGAGAGAGTGTGAGAGTGTGTGTGTGAGAGAGACTGTGTGTGAGAGAGAGAGAGTCTGTGTGAGAGAGAGAGACTGTGTGTGAGAGAGAGAGTGTGTGACAGAGAGTGTGTGAGAGAGAGTGTGCGAGAGAGAGTGTGTGAGAGAGAGACTGTGTGAGAGTGTGTGAGAGAGAGAGAGTGTAAGGGAGAGAGAATGTGAGTGTGAGAGAGAGAGTGTGTGTGATAGAGAGTGTGTGTGAGAGAGAGTGTGTGAGGGAGAGAGTGTGTGAGAGTGTGTGAGAGAGTGTGAGTGTGAGAGAGTGTGGGTGAGAGAGAGTGTGGGTGTGAGAGAGAGTGTGTGTGAGAGAGTGCGTGTGTGTGAGAGAGAGTGTGTGTGAGATAGAGTGTGTGTGTGTGAGAGAGTGTGTGTGTGAGAGAGAAAGAGTGTGTGTGTGAGAGAGAGAGTGTGTGAGGGAGAGTGTGTGTGACAGAGAGCGTGTGTGAGAGAGAGTGTGTGAGAGTGTATGTGTGAGAGTCTGTGTGTGGGAAAGGCAGTGTGTGCATGTGTGTGTGTGTGAGAGAGAGAGAGTGTGTGAGAGAGAGTGTGTGAAAGAGAGAGTGTGTGTGAGAGAGAGAGTGTGAGAGTGTGTGAGAGAGAGAGTGTGAGAGAGTGTGGGTGTGAGAGAGAGTGTAAGTGTGTGTGAGAGAGAGAGAGTGTGTTTGGGAGAGAGTGTTTGTGAGAGAGGGATTGAGTGTGTGAGAGAGTGTGTGAGAGAGAGAGTGTGAGTGTGTGTGAGAGAGAGTGTGTGAGGGAGAGAGTGTGTCAGAGAGAGAGTGTGTGTGTGAGAGAGAGTCTGTGTGAGAGAGAGTGTGTGTGTGAAAGAGGGTGTGAGAGAGAGAGAGTATGTGAGAGAGAGAGAGTGTGTGAGAGTATGTGTGACAGAGAGCGTGTGTGAGAGTGTATGTGTGAGAGAGTGTGTGTGTAGGAAAGGCAGTGTGTGTGTGTGTGTGAGAGAGAGAAAGAGAGTGTGAGAGTGTGTGTGGGCGAGAGAGTGTGTGTGAGAGAGAGCGTGTGTGTGAGAGAGAGAGTGTGTGTGTGGGAGTGTGTGAGGGTGAGAGTGTGTGTGTGAGAGAGAGAATGTGTGTGTGAGAGTGTGTGTGTGAGAGAGAGAGTGTGTCTAAGAGAGAGTGTATGTGAGTAAGTATGTGTGTGAGAGAGAAAGTGTGTGTGTGAGAGCGTGTGAGTGAGAGAGCGTGTGTGTGTGAGAGAGTGTGTGTGTGAGAGTGAGTGAGAGTGAGGGAGAGAGTGTGTGAGAGGGAGTGTGTGAGAGAGAGTGTGTGAGAGAGAGTGTGTGAGAGAGAGTGTGTGAGAGAGAGTGAGTGTGAGTGAGAGTGTGTGTGTGTGAAAGAGAGGGTGTGAGAGAGAGAATGTGAGAGAGAGAGTGTGTGTGAGAGAGAGAGTGTGTGTGAGAGAGAGAGAGTGTGTGTGGGAGAGAGGGTGTGTGAGAGAGAGTGTATGAGAGAGAGAGTGTGTGTGATAGAGAGTGTGTGTGAGAGAGAGTGTGTGAGGGAGAGAGTGTGTGAGAGTGTGTGAGAGAGTGTGAGTGTGAGAGAGTGTGGGTGAGAGAGAGTGTGTGTGAGAGAGTGCGTGTGTGTGAGAGAGAGTGTGTGTGAGATAGAGTGTGTGTGTGTGAGAGAGTGTGTGTGTGAGAGAGAAAGAGTGTGTGTGTGAGAGAGAGAGTGTGTGAGGGAGAGTGTGTGTGACAGAGAGCGTGTGTGAGAGAGAGTGTGTGAGAGTGTATGTGTGAGAGTCTGTGTGTGGGAAAGGCAGTGTGTGCATGTGTGTGTGTGTGAGAGAGAGAGAGTGTGTGAGAGAGAGTGTGTGAAAGAGAGAGTGTGTGTGAGAGAGAGAGTGTGAGAGTGTGTGAGAGAGAGAGTGTGAGAGAGTGTGGGTGTGAGAGAGAGTGTGTGTGTGAGAGAGAGAGAGTGTGTGAGAGGTAGTGTGTGAGAGAGAGAGAGTGTGAGAGAGAGAGAGTGTGTGAGAGAGTGTGTGTGTGAGAGAGACTGTGTGCGTGAGAGAGTGTGTGTGAGAGAGAGAGTGTGTGTGAGAGGTAGTGTGTGTGAGAGAGAGAGCGTGTGAGAGAGAGAGCGTGTGAGAGAGAGAGTGTGTGTGTGGGAGTGTGTTTGGGAGAGAGTGTGTGTCAGGGAGAGAGAGTGTGTGCGAGAGAGAGTGTGTGAGAGAGAGAGTGTGAGTGTGGGTGTGAGAGAGTTTGTGAGAGAGAGTGTGTGTGTGTGAGAGAGTGTGTGTGAGAGAGAGTGTGTGTGTGAGAGAGAGAGAGTGTGTGAGAGGTAGTGTGTGAGAGAGAGAGAGTGTGAGAGAGAGAGAGTGTGTGAGAGAGTATGTGTGTGAGAGAGACTGTGTGCGTGAGAGAGTGTGTGTGAGAGAGAGAGTGTGTGTGAGAGAGAGAGTGTGAGAGAGAGTGTGTGTGGGAGTGTGTTTGGGAGAGAGTGTGT
>NW_027591625.1:60000-80317 GCF_964213995.1 Mustelus asterias | reverse complement strand
GGAACTAACTGGATATCACTTTCAGAGAACCATCATAATGGTCCGATGGCTTGCTTCTCTGGCATATGGATCAATGCGTGACAAACGTGTTCGCTTGATTGGCATCCCATCCACCACCTTCTCAATCCTCACAGTCTGAGGATTCGGGGTAGACCATTTTGGACGGAGATGAGGAGACATTTCTTCACCCAAAGAGTGGTGAGCCTGTGGAATTCATTAGCACAGGAAGTAGTTGATGCCAAAACATTGAATGTATTCAAGAGGCGGCTGGATATAGCACTTGGGGCGAATGGGATCAAAGGTTATGGGGAGAAAGCAGGATTAGACTATTGAGTTGGATGATCAGTCATGATCCTAATGAATGGTGGAGCAGGCTCGAAGGGCCAAATGGCCTCCTCCTGCGCTTATCTTCTATGTTTCTATGTAAATATTCACTCCCTCCCGTCCTTGTGCATCGTGACAACAGTATCCCACATCTACAAAATTTGCTGCAGAAATTTGCCAAGGCTCCTTCAGCTTTTTCCAAATCTACGACCTCCACCACCTAGAAGAACAAGGACAGTAAAGCCATGGGAACACCACCACCTGCAAGTTTCTCTCCAAAGCACATACTATCCTAACATGGAACTATATTGCCGTTACTTCCTTGTCGCTGAGTGAACTCCTGGAGCTCCCATCTTAACAGCACTGTGGGTGTCCTGCCCCATCTGGAATGTAACAGTTTAAGATGGCTGATCATCATCACTTTCTTAAGGGCAATTAGGGATGGACTATAATTGCTAACTTTCACATCCCATGACCAAATTAAGAAAAAGCTTGATTGTATTGTAACAGAGTGAGTCGGTGCTGATGCGTGAGCCATAGGTTTTTTGAGTGTTCTCCTTCTGCCTTAGGGGAGCAGTTTTAAAAATAAATGACATGGCAGAATGACTAAGGTGGTATAGCCTTAAGAAAATTATAGCAGTCAGGAATGTCTCCCAGCATGGAAGAAGAAAGGTAGGTAACGGGCTCAGTCGGTGAGAAGGTGGAGGCTCAAAATTAATCTGTTGGTGTTGGGTTTGAATGTTTGAATGTTCAGCACTATCCTGTATGTCTGATTGACCAATCAGTCCAAGTCCACCTTTTGCTTGTTCCAGTCCCAGAACAATTGCCCAACTATGGTCAAAAAGCAGACTTAATAGGTGGTGCCTATCAGTTTAGCAAATGTCAGAACAGGTGGAGTGCAGCTGAGGGAGGGATTTCTGTAGAACATAGGACATAGAACAGTACAGCACAGAACAGGCCCTTCGGCCCACGATGTTGTGCCGAGCTTTATCTGAAACCAAGATCAAGCTATCCCACTCCCTATCATCCTGGTGTGCTCCATGTGCCTATCCAATAACTGCTTAAATGTTCCTAAAGTGTCTGACTCCACTATCACTGCAGGCAGTCCATTCCACACCCCAACCACTCTCTGCGTAAAGAACCTACCTCTGATATCCTTCCTATATCTCCCACCATGGACCCTATAGTTATGCCCCCTTGTAATAGCTCCATCCACCCGAGGAAATAGTCTTTGAACGTTCACTCTATCTATCCCCTTCATCATTTTATAAACATCTATTAAGTCTCCCCTCAGCCTCCTCCGCTCCAGAGAGAACAGCCCTAGCTCCCTCAACCTTTCCTCATAAGACCTACCCTCCAAACCAGGCAGCATCCTGGTAAATCTCCTCTGCACTCTTTCCAGCGCTTCCACATCCTTCTTATAGTGAGGTGGCCAGAACTGCACACAATATTCCAAATGTGGTCTCACCAATGTCCTGTACAGTTGCAGCATAACCCCACGGCTCTTAAACTCCAACCCCCTGTTAATAAAAGCTAACACACGATAGGCCTTCTTCACAGCTCTATCCACTTGAGTGGCAACCTTGTGGATATGGACCCCAAGATCTCTCTGTTCCTCCACAGTCTTCAGAACCCTACCTTTGACCCTGTAATCCACATTTAAATTAGTCCTACCAAAATGAATCACCTCACATTTATCAGGGTTAAACTCCATTTGCCATTTTTCAGCCCAGCTTTGCATCCTATCTATGTCTCTTTGCAGCCAACAACAGCCCTCCACCTCATCCACTACTCCACCAATCTTGGTGTCATCAGCAAATTTACTGATCCACCCTTCAGCCCCCTCCTCTAAGTCATTAATAAAAATCAGAGAGAGCAGAGGACCAAGCACTGATCCCTGTGGCACTCCGCTAGCAACCTGCCTCCAGTCCGAAAATTTTCCATCCACCACCACCCTCTGTCTTCGATCAGATAGCCAGTTACCTATCCAATCTGCCAACTTTCCCTCTATCCCAACACCTCCTCACTTTCATCATAAGCCGACCATGGGGGACCTTATCAAACGCTTGACTATTATCAATCTTGACTATTGAGCAGCTCCCACCACCTTGCAAACTACCAATACCGCCATTTTAAAATTCTCATCCTTGTTTTTAAATCCTTCCATGGCTTCATCTCTACATAAATATACATATATATATATATATATATCTCTCTCTCTCTGAAACCTTTATCAAGGCACACAACCCTCTGAGACGTTCTTGAATTCTGCCCTCTTGTGCATCCTCAATGCCCATTTCTCTGCTGTTGGTAACTGTTCGGTATTGGATCCCTTCCTGAAATTCTTCATTTCTTTCTCCCTTTTAAGATGCTCTTTGAAATCTACCGCTTTAAGCAATCTCTTGGCCATCATTTCTTGAATATTTCTTTGTGGCTGAGTATCAAATTTTGTTTCTTAACACTCCCATGAAGTGCCTTTGAACATTTTAATATATTTAAAATTCTATATAAATGCAAGTGTTGTTGATGAGTGGCACTGTGATCAGTTTCCAATGACATGCCGTTGGACGCGATACCTTATTTTCAGTGATCCCCGCAGTTACTCACCTTCTCTGTGAGCGAACATCTTTCTGTATTTTCATATTAAAGGCAATGTTGAAGAGAAGCCTTTGACTGGAATTAATTTTCTTTGGTATCAGCAGGATTTTGAGTTTTTCCTCTTTCTGGCAGCTTCACTTTTAGAGTATTTCCACTGGGATTCTAAATAACTCCATGAATTCCTGACTGCTGATTGTATGTGGTACGTTGAAAGGAATAAGTTAGATTGCTTATCTCATACCACAATGCATGTGTTTGAAAGCTCCTAGGCAAGGCATAATCCGTGCATCTGATATGATGCTGGGCTCGTGTTCACATTACCCTATTAGGAGGATACCTGCTCTTCAGATTGTACGAAGCCAATGCAGAATTGTCCTCTGGGGAGCGGGAAAAAATTGCCTTCTCTGTAAAAAAAATTGTGTGGTATGAAGTTAGTTATTCATTTTTATTCTTTGCTGAGTTTCCCCCTTCTCCCAATTAGTTGAGTGACACTATCTGACAGCAAGTTGTGGAGACCTGTTTTTATTGGTAATGGGAATAGATGATAGAATTTGGGTTTTTTTTTAGATTGCAAAATCCAAATAGTGTGGATGTTGTAAATCTGAAGTGAAGCCAGGAAAATGCTGGAGATATTCAGCCAATCATCCGGCAGCATCTGTGGAGAGAGAAAGAAGAGTTAATGTTTGAGGTTGATGACCTTTCGTTTGATGAGCAGTCATGAACCTGAGATGTGAACACTGTTCCTCTCTGCACAGTTGCTGTCTGACTTAGCATTTTTATTAGCTGATCTAGCATTTTGTGTTTGCCATGATGAAAGATGTCAGTCCAGGGAAATGGAATACTTTCCATTTCACAAACCCAGGGCTGAATTTTACAGTGTTTTTTTTTTCCATGGGGGATGTGTAAAATAAGGTGGGCATCCACCTCACCACCTTCCTGCCCACCCTGGAACTCACCCACAGAATACCAGGCTGAAGTCAGCAGCACGCCAACCATATTTATATCAATAATTAAGGGTCAATTGGGCTTGTTGTCAGGTCTGTTGACAGTGATAACATACCGCCCACATCATAATAGGTTTAGTGTGAACGGCAGCGATGGAACGGGAAGCCTGCTTTTTAACATGAATTGGTTAAAGGGCGGGAAGGTGGAAGAGATTCTCCTTGGGGTTGCCCTTTGCCAATCGCAGGGCGCTTCCCCCTTAGACTGAACACTCCCTTTCCCTTGAACCCACCCCCCTCCCCCACTGGCCCCCCCTCTCCCCCACTGCCCCCCCCCCTCCCCCACTGGCCCCCCCCTCCCCCACTGGCCCCCCCCCTCCCCCACTGCCCCCCCCCCCCCTCCCCCACTGGCCCCCCCCCTCCCCCACTGGCCCCCCCCCTCCCCCACTGGCCCTCCCCTCCCCCACTGGCCCCCCCCTCCCCCACTGCCCCCCCCCTCCCCCACTGGCCCCCCCCTCCCCCACTGCCCCCCCCCTCCCCCACTGCCCCCCCCCTCCCCCACTGGCCCCCCCCTCCCCCACTGGCCCCCCCCTCCCCCACTGGCCCCCCCCTCCCCCACTGGCCCCCCCCCTCCCCCACTGCCCCCCCCCCTCCCCCACTGCCCCCCCCCTCCCCCACTGCCCCCCCCCCCTCCCACACTAACACAAAACATGGAACATTACAGCGCAGTACAGGCCCGTCGGCCCTCAATGTTGCACCGACCAGTGAAACCAATCTAAAGCCCCTCTAATCTACACTATTTCAATATCATCCATATGTTTATCCAATAACAATTTGAATGCTCTTAATGTTGACGAGTTCACTACTGCTGCAGGCAGGGCAATTCCACGCCCTTACTACTCTCTGAGTAAAGAACCTACCTCTAACATCTGTCCTATATCTCTCACCCCTCAATTTAAAGCTATGTCCCATCACCATCCGAGGAAAAAGGCTCTCACTATCCACCCTATCTAACCCTCTGATCATCTTGTATGCCTCTATTAAGTCACCTCTTAACCTTCTTCTCTCTAACGAAAATAACCTCAAGTCCCTCAGCCTTTCCTCATACGATCTTCCCACCATACCAGGCAACATCCTGGTAAATCTCCTCTGCACCCTTTCCAACGCTTCCACATCCTTCCTATAATGCGGCGACCAGAACTGTACGCAATACTCCCAAGTGCGGCCGCACCAGAGTTTTGTACAGTTGCAGCATGACCTCCTGGCTCCGAAACTCAATCCTTCTACCAGTAAAAGCTAACACACCTTATGCCTTTTTAACAACCCTATCAACCTGGGTGCCATCTTTCAGAGTGCAGAGAAGGTTCACAAGGATGTTGCCGGGACTTGAGAAGCTGAGTTACAGAGAGAGATTGAATAGGTTGGGACTTTATTCCCTGGAGCGTAGAAGATTGAGGGGAGATTTGATAGAGGTGTATAAGATTTTGATGGGTATAGATAGAGTGAATGCAAGCAGGCTTTTTCCGCTGAGGCGAGGGGAGAAAAAAACCAGAGGGCATGGGTTAAGGGTGAAAGGAGAAAAGTTTAAAGGGAATATTAGGGGGGGGCTTCTTCACGCAGAGAGTGGTGGGAGTGTGGAATGAGCTGCCGGATAAAGTGGTCACTTTTAACATTTAAGAAAAACTTGGACGGGTTCATGGATGAGAGGGGTGTGGAGGGATATGGTCCAAGTGCAGGTCAGTGGGACTAGGCAAAAAATGGTTCGGCACAGACAAGAAGGGCCAAAAGGCCTGTTTCTGAGCTGTAATTTTCTATGGTTCTATGAATCTATGCACACGGACACCCAGATCCCTCTGTTCATCCACACGACCAAGTATCTTACCATTAGCCCAGTACTCTGTATTCCTGTTACTCCTTCCAAAGTGAATCACCTCACACTTCTCCGCATTAAACTCCATTTGCCACCTCTCAGCCCAGCTCTGTAGCTTATCTATGTCACTACCCCCCCTGCCCCCTACCCCACTGCCCCCTACCCCACTGCCCCCCTACCCCACTGCCCCCCTACCCCACTGCCCCCCTACCCCACTGCCCCCCTACCCCACTGCCCCCCTTCCCCACTGCCCCCCTTCCCCACTGCCCCCCTTCCCCACTGCCCCCCTTCCCCACTGCCCCCCTTCCCCACTGCCCCCCTTCCCCACTGCCCCCCTTCCCCACTGCCCCCCTTCCCCACTGCCCCCCTTCCCCACTGCCCCCCTTCCCCACTGCCCCCCTTCCCCACTGCCCCCCTTCCCCACTGCCCCAGAACCTGGTGTGTGACCTCTCATCTTTTCCACCCCATCGAACTCTGGTGTCTCCACATCATTCCCAGGACAGGTACAGCACGGGGTTAGATACAGAGTCAAACCCCCTCTACTCTGTCCCCATCAAACACTCCCAGGACAGGTACAGCACGGGGTTAGATACAGAGTAAAGCTCCCTCTACACTGTCCCCCATCAAACACTCCCAGGACAGGTATAGCACGGGGTTAGATACAGAGTAAAACTCCCTCTACGCTGTCCCCATCAAATGCTCCCAGAATAATTGGCCTAATATCTGTCATGAAATTGCTAGAATCTACAATTAAGGTAGGGTAACCCAACATCTTCAATTTTCAGCTGATCAGAGAGAGCCAACATGAATTTGTAAAGGGTAGGTCATACCTAATGAATCTGAGGGAATTTTTTTGGAGAATTGACTAAAATAGTGGGCAGGGAAATGTCTGTGAAATTTATTTCTGTGGGTTTGCAGCAGGCTTTTGATAAAGTTCCTTTTCAGATCCTGTTAACTGAAGTTGAAGCTCACAGAATTGAGGGCAAATAATGGACCTGCTTCGGTAATTGGCTGAGTGGCAGGAGACAGATTAGGGAAAATGGGCAAGTCAAATTGACAGGATATGATTAGTGATGTTCCAGACGGCCCTGTATTGGTGCCTCAACTATTTCCTCTATTTATTAACAATTTAGATAATGAGGTAGAAAGCAATATATCTGAATTTGCGACCAATCAAAGATAGGCAGTACTGTAAGCATTGTTGATGGAAGTATAAATCAGATATATTGATAGTTTAAATCCATGGCTTAGTCTGTGGCAGTTGCATTTCAGAGTAGGAAAATGTGATGTCACCAACTTTGGTTCTGGGGTTTTGAGATCCTTGTCGACATGAGAGTGAAGTGACGGAAGTAGCGTAGAGGTGGGCTGAAGCGGAAAAGATGAAAGATGAGGCAGAGGTCCAGATGAACGACTGCCGGAGATACAGTCCTGACCGGGCTTTCTTAAATCTGACATGGCAAATGGACTCTGACGCTTCTGTTCATACATCTTTTTCTGAAAGCAACATTTTGGAGGCACCTTCAGTGCTGGTCATGAGAAGATCTTGCATGTGAAGGTCTGTTGTGGTACTATTCCTTTATGTACAGTAGTTGCAAAATAAAATGGGAAACTAAAAAAAACATAACTTCGGATCTGAAAAGGAGAGGACTGGATACTTTTGAGTTATTGAAGAGTGGAGGTCCAAAGAGACTTGGGGATCCAGGTACGTCATTGAAATGTCATGAAGAGGTACATGATGTGGAGATGCCGGCGTTGGACTGGGGTAAACACAGTAAGAGTTTTAACAACACCAGGTTAAAGCCCCAACAGGTTTATTTGGTAGCAAATGCCATTAGCTTTCGGAGCCCTGCTCCTTCGTCAGATGGAGTGGATATCTGCTCTCAAACAGGGCACAGAGACACAAAATCAAGTTACAGAATACTGATTAGAATGCGAATCTTTACAGCTAATCAGGTCTTAAAGATACAGACAATGTGAGTGGAGGGAGCATTAGGCACAGGCTAAAGAGATGTGTATTGTCTCCAGACAGGACAGCTAGTGAGATTCTGCAAGTCCAGGAGGCAAGCTGTGGGGGTTACCGATAGTGTGACATGAACCCAACATCCCGGTTTAGGCCGTCCTCACGTGTGCGGAACTTGGCTATCGGCATCTCCACATCATATCAGTTTCTGCTCAGCGACTCTGTGCTGTCGTGTGTCGTGAAGGCCGCCTTGGAGAACGCTTACCCGAAGATCAGAGGCTGAATGCCCGTGACCGCTGAAGTGCTCCCCCATCCCCACGTGAGATGGGCATCATCTCACGTGAGAACACCATCTACCAGGTACACGGTACCTACTCTTGCAACTCGGCCAACGTTGTCTACCTGATACGCTGCAGGAAAGGATGTCCCGAGGCATGGTACATTGCAGACGCTACGACAACAGATGAATGAACACCTCTCGACAATCACCAGGCAAGACTGTTCTCTTCCTGTGGGGGAGCACTTCAGCGGTCACGGGCATTCAGCCTCTGATCTTCGGGTAAGCGTTCTCCAAGGCGGCCTTCACGACACACGACAGCGCAGAGTCGCTGAGCAGAAACTGATAGCCAAGTTCCGCACACATGAGGCCGGCCTAAACCAGGATCTTGGGTTCATGTCACACTATCGGTAACCCCCACAGCTTGCCTCCTGGACTTGCAGAATCTCACTGGCTGTCCTGTCTGGAGACGATACACATTTCTTTAACCTGTGCCTAATGCTCCCTCCATTCACATTGTCTGTAACTTTAAGACTTGATTCGCATTCTAATCAGTATTCTGTAACTTGATTTTGTGTCTCTGTGCCCTGTTTGAGAGCAGATATCCACTCCATCTGACGAAGGAGCAGGGCTCCGAAAGCGAATGGCATTTGCCACCAAATAAACCTGTTGGACTTTAACCTGGTGTTGTTAAAACTGTTAATGAAGAGGTACAGGCAGTGATCCAAATGACTAATGGAATTGGAGTCATTGGATTTTACAGCACAGGAAGAGGCTCTTCGGCCCATCATGTCTGACCCAGCCATCAAGCACCTATCTGTTCTACTGCTATTTTCCAGCACTTGGATGGTGGCCTTGTGTGCTGTGGCATTTCAAGTGTCCAGAGGACAGGGATACAGGCTGGAGTGGGAATGCAGGGGTAGGGAAGAAGCTGTGCTTCAGCTAAAAATATATAAGCAGACCCACAGAGTACTGGGATGCAGTTCTGGACACCTCGGATTAGGAAAGATGCATTGGTCTTAAATGGAATGCATCCTAGTCTTACTGGAGTGAGAGCTGAACTCCCTTCCAAGCATCACTGTGCGTCTACCTAGATGGACTGCAGTGGTTCAAGAAGATGGTTCACTGTCATCTCTAGGGGATTTTCACAGTAACTTAATTGCAGCGTTAATGTAAACCTAGTTGTGACACGAATAAATCATAGAATCCCTACAAACCAAAAGAGGCCATTTGGCCCATCGAGTCTGCACCGACCACAATCCCACGCAGGCCCTAGCCCTATAACCCCTCGTATTTACCCTGCTCGTCTGCCTGACATTTAAGGGCCAATTTAACACGGCCAATCCACCTAACCCGCACATCTTTGAACTGAGAGGAAACCGGACCCGGAGGAAACCCACGCAAACATGGGGAGAACGTGCAGACTCCTTACAGACAGTGACCTAAGCCAGGTACCTGCCAGTGTGAGGCAGCAGTGCTAACCACTGTGCCGCCTTAATAAATAAAATAAACCATAAATGCTGACCTTGATGCTCACATGCCATGAACATTTTTTTTCAAAAAAGCTTTGCATGAAGAGGGGCCCCTGCCCCTGACTCCATGACCGTCACTAATCCAGTGCCAACAATACAGCTACCCTCCCTCTCCAGGCTTTCCCGATTAGGTGAAATCTTTTTGTAAGGAGCTTTTTTCCTGCAGCTAATTTCCAGCTTGCACTCATGTTTTACTTCCCACGTTTCCAATGCACCTTGTTGGGGCTGATTAAGAAGTTTTAATTTGTTACAGATTGAAATTGACGTGTTAATCCTGGAAACTAACACTTCCAAAACAAGTTATTTAGCTTTTATTCTGTTGGTAGGATGGCCTCTGTTATGTTGTACAAATCTTGTACTCTGTTTATTAGAGTATTTCCAACCCCAATGCTCAGAAGCTTCCACCTCCTCACCAGCTTTCTCTATTTTCATATTCTGTGATTGTGGATGTTGCGTGTCATAATTATACAAAAGTATGCCAATTCCGAGATAAACATGTTAAAAAAAGCTGGACTGGATGTAATGATACAATCGAGAAGAACCATAACTCATGTAAGCTTCATAAGTAAAATCCAAACTGGCTGAGGAGTTTAGTACTGTTTACATCCTTTAATTTCCGCCTGTTTGGAATTGTGGTGATATCCCTGCAATTTAATTGTTGTGCATCTGGACAATTGCAGCTTTTTATTTGAAGTCAGCATATAAGCATATGGTTCAGCATAATGAAGATCCTCATTATTCAGAGAGATGCACTCCTCTTCATACCTTCCCAGAGATCATATCATGCTGATGGATTGCTTGGCAACTGCATAAAAGGTTTCTAAATGAATAGATTTGTTGGCTTGAAATAAAAAATACGGTAGTTTGCAGAGCAATTACTGCGGTTCTAAAGTGGTAATAAAGTCTGTTTTGATAAAAACTAAATGAATTTTATTTATTTCAGATTCATAGAGCTGTTGGATCATGGAAAAATTGTTGCTTTAATTGCGATTGGTGAATGTTCTTTTATGTTCTCTTATTATACAAATAGTGGATGCTACCAGAATCTTCAAGGTAGACCTCAACCATGCATTTATGCCCATCAATTGTGTTCAGGTCAATCTTGTCCTAGAACTAGTCCCATTGTCCCAAGAATCTGTCTCATTCACTCTTACAACGTCTCTCCAGTCAAGCAATACCTAAATCTTGGTATTCTTGTACTAACTTGTTCCTGCCTGCTTCTGTTTGTCTCGTCACCCATCTTGTTGTCCCTCCCCCTCTGAGAATGATGATGTGGAGGTGCCAGTGTTGGACTGGGTTGGGCGCAGTAAGAAGTCTCACAACTCCAGGTTAAAGTCCAACAGGCTTATTTGGAATCACGAGCTTTCAGAGCGCTGCTCCTTCATCACCTCATGATTCCAAATAAGCCTGTTGGACTTTAACCTGGTGTTGTGAGACTTCTTACTGTGCTCAGGTAATGAACCATGACTATCAAGCCAGAGGATCAACCTTGGTTCAGTGAAGATTGATTGCAGGACCAGGCATACCAATGAATTCGCTGACAGCCTGGTGAATCTACAACACAGGATGACTTGCATGCCAAACAATGGAAGCAACACATGGCAGACAGGGCTAAGCGATCCGATGGATCCGATCTAACCTCTGCAGTTTTGTTGCATCCAGACGTGAAAGTTGGTGGGTAACTAAACTAATAGGAGGAGGCTACAGAAATATTCCCATCCTCATTGATGGGGGAGCTCAGCAATACTGAAACACTGCAACCAACCTCAGACAGAAGTGCCAGATGGGTCATCCATCTCAGCCTCCTCCTGAGGTTCCCAGCACCACAGATGCTAGTCCTCATCCAGCTGAAGAGAGGATACTGCAAAAACTGTAGGCCCTGACAATATTCTGGCTATGGGTCTGAAGACTTGTGCTCCAGAACGAGTTGTGTCCCGAGTCAAGTTATTCTAATATGGATACAACTCCGGCATCTACCCTGCAATATGGAAAAGTGCCCAGGCATGTCCTGTACAACAAGCAACAGTACAAAGTGATGGAAGGGGTCATCAACAGTACAATCAAGCAGCACAAACTCAGCAATAACCTGCTCACTGGCATTCAATTTGGGTTCCACAGGGGTCACTCAGGTCCTGACCTCATTACAGCTTTGGTCCAAGCATGGACAAAAGGGCTGAACTCCAGAGATTTGAGTGACAGCCCTTGACAACAAGGCAGCATTTGACTGAGTGTGGCATCAAGGAGTGCTAGCAATGTGGCACAGTGGTCAGCACTGCTGCCTCAAAGTGCCAGGGACCCGGGTTCAATTCCGGCCTTGGATCACTGTCTGTGTGGAGTTTGCACGTTCCCCCCCCTATCTGCGTGGGTTTCCTCCGGGTGCTCCGGTTTCTTCCCACAGTTCAAAGATGTGCGGGTTAGGTTGATTGGCCATGCTAAATTGACCCTAGTGTCAGGATATTAACAGGGTAAATGCATGGAGTTACGGGAATGGGGCCTGGGTGGGATTGTGGTCGGTGCAGGCTCAATGGGCCGAATGGTCTCCTGCACTGTAGGGATTCTAGAGTCAATGGGAATGAAGTGATGATCCTCCCTGAATTGCTGGAGTTTTACATGGCACAAAGTAAAATGGTTGTGATTGTTGCAGGTCAATCATCTCAGTCCCTGCAGCAGTTAGTGTCCTCAGCCCAAACATCTTCAGCTGCTTCCTCAATGACCTTTCCTCTATCATAAGATTAGAAGTGAGGATGTTCGCTGATGATTGCACAATGTTGAGCACCACTCATGACTCCTCAGATACTGAAGCAGTCCATGTGCAAATGCAGCAAGACCGAGACAACTTTCAGGCTGAGGCTGATAAATGGAAGGTAACAATTGCCAAGTAATGACCATCTCCAACAAGGGAGAATCTAACCACCTCCTCTTGACATTCAATGGCATTACCATCACCAAACTGCCACTATCAATATCCCAGGAGTTAACATTGACTGGCAACTGAGGTGGACCAATCATATAAATACTGTGACTACAAGAGAAAGCCAAAGGCTTGGAATTTTGCTGCCTCCTGACTCCCCAAAGCCTATAAACCATCTTAAAGGCACAAGTCAGGAGTGTGTTGGAATACAGTCGAATTGCCTGAATGAGTGGAGCTCAGACATCATTCAAGAAGCTCGACACCATCCAGGACAAAGAAGCGGTTAGTCACAGTGAGCAGTAGAGATGGGAGTTATTGAGTGAGCCATTGAGAGGAGCGTCCGTGCTACAAACTCTTTCTGTTTTAGGAATGCATTAATGACCAAGAATTCTTGTTTCTGTGCCTAGAGATGACTTTTACAGAAGGCACCAAAGTAGAGAAAGCTGGAAAGCAGCAGATATCCTCCAGCAGGGATCTAATTGGAGTTCGCAACTCAGTTGATCAGCACAGATTATGTTCAAAAAAGACAATTGCAAAGCACTTCTGTTTTATGTTTCCAAGGGATGAGAGTCATCTTTCCCTGCAAACATGCTTCCACCTCTCTCTCTTTCCTGCCACTCAGTCACTTTCATACCCATGTTGCCACTGTCCTTTTTATTCCATGGGTTGTATCTTTGCTCACAAGTCTGTTGTGCATTACTCTATCAAATGCCTTCTGGAAGTCCATGTACACCACATCAATTGCATTACTCACTGCAAGCCTCTCTGGTACCTCATCAAAAAGCTCCAAGTTATTTCAACATGACTTTCCTTTAACAAGTCCATGCTTGCTTTCTTTAAACAAGCCACATTTTCCCAAGTGACAATTAATTTTGTCCCAAATTATTGTTTCTAGAAGCCTTCCCACTATTAAGGTTAAAGTGACTGCCTGGACTTGCTGGACTTACCTTTACACCCTTCCTTGAACAAGGTGTAACATTGCGATTCTCCAGTCCTCTGCCATCATTCCTGTGTCTCAGGCCTCTACAATTTCCACTCACACTTCCCTCAGTCTCCTTGGATGTGTCTCACTCGGTCCTGGCGCCTTATCAACTTTAAGTGCAGGTGGCCTGTCTAATGCCTCCTCTTAATTTTAAATCTTAAATTACCTCCCCTTTCACCATGATTTTCATCTCATCTTCGTGCGTGGTAAATAATAGATACGAAATTCATCCTAGGATCTTAAAAGAATTGGCTAATGAGATAGTTGATGCATTAGATTTAATTTCCTGAAATTCTCTCGATTCGAGGAGGGTCTTACCGGCTTAGAACATAGCAAATGTACCGCCTTTATTCAAAAAGGGAGGGAGGCAGTGAATGGTAATTGGCCATTTACCTTAACATCTATCATCGGGTAAGTGTTTGAAGTATCGTTAATGAAGTTATAGTGGGCCCTTGGACACGGCTTTGGAGGGCCGAAGGGCCTGTTCCTGTGCTGTACTTCATTCTTTGTTCTTTATAAGTTCAAGATTATCAGGCAGAATCAACATGCTGTAGTTTGATACAGGGTAAATCTTTTAGAACTGAGGTGAGGAGAATGGTGAATCAGTGGAATTGATTTGATTTGATTTATTATTGTTACATGTATTGGTATACAGTGAAAAGTATTGTTTCTTGCGCTCTATACAGACAAAGCACTGTACATAGGAAAGGAAAGGGGAGAGTGCAGAATGTAGTGTTACAGTCATAGCTCGGGCGTAGAGAAAGATCAACTTTATGCGAGGTAGGTCCATTCAAAAGTCTGACAGCAGCAGGGAAGAAGCTGTTCTTGAGTCGGCTGGTACATGACCTCACATTTTTGTACCTTTTCCCCGACGGAAGAAGGTAGAAGAGAGAATGTCCGGGGGTGCATGGGGTCCTTAATTATGCTGGCTGCTTTTCCAAGGCACGGGAAGTGTAGATAGAGTCAATGGATGAGAGGCTGATTTGAGTGATGGATTGGGCTACATTCACAACCTTTTGTAATTTCTTGCGGTCTTGGGCAGAGCAGGAGCCATACCAAGCTGTGATACAACCAGAAATAATGCTTTCTATGGTGCATTTGTAGAAATTGGTGATAGTTGTACAGACATGCCAAATTTCCTTAGTCTCCTGAGAAAGTAGCGGTGTTGATGGGTTTTCTTAACTTTATCATCCGCATGAAGGGACCAGGATAGGTTGTTGGTGATCTGGACACTCGACCATTTCTACTTCGCCCCCAATGATAGACAGGGGCCTGTCCTCCATAAGAACAAGGAGCAGGAGTAGGCCATCTGGCCCCACGAGCCGGCCCCACGAGTCTGCCCCGCCATTCAATAAGATCAAGGCTGATCTTTTCATGGACTCAGCTCCTCTTGCCCGCCCGCTCACTTAATTCCTTTACTGTTCAAAAATTTATCTATCCTTGTCTTAAAAACATTCAGTGAGGTAGCCTGAATTCCTTCACTGGGCAGAGAATTCCACAGATTCACAACCCTTTGGGTGAAGAAGTTTCTCTTCAATTCAGTCCTAAATCTGCTCCCCCTTATTTTGACGCTATGCCCCCTAGTTCTAGTTTCACCTGCCAGTGGAAACAACTTCCCTTCATAATATATGTTTCTGTAAAGTCTCCCCTCATTCTTCTGAATTCCAATGAGTATAGCCCCAGTCTACTCAGTCTCTCCTCATAAGCCAACCCCCTCAACTCCAGAATCAACCTAGTGAATCTACTCTGCACCCTCTCCAGTGCCAGTATATCCTTTCTCAAGTAAGGAGACCAAAACTGTACACAGTACTCCAGGTGTGGCCTCACCAGCACCTTATACAGCTGTAACATAACCTCACTGTTTTTAAACTCCATCCCTCTCGCAATGAAGGACAAAATTCCATTTGCCTTCTTAATTACCTGCTGTACCTGCAAACCAACTTTTGTGATTTATGCACAAGGACACCCAGGGTTCTCTGCACAGCAGCATGCTGCAATTTTTTACCATTTAAATAATAGTCCATTTTGCTGTTCTTCCTACCAAAATGGATGACCTCACATTTACCAACATTGTACTCCATCTGCAAGACTGTTGCCCACTTACTTAGACTATCTATATCCCCTTGCAGACTTTGAGCGTCCTCTGCGCGCTTTGTTCTGCCACTCACCGTAGTGTCATCTGCGAATTTTGACACACTACACTTGGTTCCCATCGCCAAATCATCTATTTAAAGTTTTCTGAAGTCGATGACTATCTGCTTCATTTTGTTGACATTGAGGGGGAGATTATTATTGTCATACCATTTCACCAGTTTCTCTATCTCTTTCCTGTACTGTGTCTTGTCATTGTTTGAGCTCCGACCCACTCCAATGGTGTCATCAACAAATTGAAAATCGAATTGAAGGGGAATTTAGCCACACAGTCAGAGGTGTATAAGGAGTATAGTAAGGGGCTGAGGACACAGCCTTGTGGGGCACCGGTGTTGAGGATGATCGTGGAGGACGTGTTGTTGCCTATCCTTACTTATTGCGGTCTGTGGGTTAGAAAGTTCAGGATCCAGTCACAGAGGGAGGAGCCGAGGCCCAGGCCACGGAGTTTGGAGATGAGTTTTGTAGGAATAATGGTGTTGAAGGCTGAGCTGCAGTCAATAAATAGGAATCTGATATAGGTGTCTTTGTTATCTAGGTGTTCCAGGGTTGAGTGCAGGGCCAGAGAGATGATGTCTGCTGTGGACCTGTTGCGGTGGTAAGTGAACTGTAGTGGATCCAGGCAAACTGGGAGGCCGGAACTGATTTGTGCCAAGACCAAGCTTTCGAAGCACTTCACAATGATGGCTATCAGAGCCACCGGATGGTCATTAAGGCACACTGTCTGGCTTTTCTTTGGTACTGGGATGATGGTCGTCGTCTTCAAGCAGATAGGGAGCTCAGATTGTTGGAAAGGGAGGTTGAAGATGTCTGCGAATACCCCCGCCAGCTGGTCTGCACAGGTCCTGAGTGCTCATCCGGATACCCCGTCTGGGCAAGTTACTTTCCATGGGTTGACTTTTGAGAAGGCTGCTCTGGCGTTGCCAATGGTGACCTTGGATACTGGTTCGTCCAAGGCTTCCGGGGTGGAGGTGGTGCTCTCGCTGACCTCTTGCTCAAAACGGGCATGAAATGCATTGGTGCCAGCAGTTTTACCTGCCTTGATCTTGTAGCCTGTTATGTCTTGCCGACCTTGCCTTGGAATTCACTACCACCGGGTTGAGGCCAAAACATTGGGCCTGATTTTATCAAAATTTTGTGCCCGTTTTCAGGCGCGAAATCGCGGTAAAGTTGGGCGTCGGGCCTATACCACGATCTGCACCCGATTCCGAGCAGAATTGGCTTTACCGACACCCAATTTGGGCGCGGGTCCGGCGCGCGCCTGAATCGGGCGGCCCGACGATTTAAATGTATTTGCATGCATTTAAATCGACTTAATGAACCGCGCGCCCAACTCTACCGCCAAATCCCACTTTACCGTCTTCTGGCACGATCCGCGTCCGCACTGTAACGGACCTGCAAAATAAAAGTCTGAAGTCGCCGCTGCAGCCTCCGAAGAGCGGGGTCAGAGACTGCAACGGCTCCCTGACCCAGGTCATCCTCTGGTCGGGGTGGGAGGGAGGTGGGAGGAAGAAAGGGGGTGTGACGTATCATCCCCTGGGGGGGGGAGAGGGGGTGTGACGTATCATCCCCTGGGGAGGGGAGGGGTGGGGGGAGGAGAGGGGGTGTGACGTATCATCCTCTGGTCGGGGAGTTCCGCTGCTTGTCTGCAGCTGATCCCTCCTGGCACCATCACTGGTACACTACGCTCTGCTTTTTTTTTCGCGCCCGGGCGCGCTGTCAGATTTTTTTCGAACTGCGCATGTGCAGTTCAGAGCTCTGATCGGTCCGCCAGCGCTAAGCCCCACACACAGCGCGGATCGGGCCGGAGCTGGCAAAACACGTATGGGTTCGCTGGAAAGAGAATGCCAGGCGCGGATCTATTTGACGCCCAGATCCGGCACTTAGACTCAAAATGGTAAAATTCCTTCCATTGTCTGGTTTCAAGAAGAAATTAGATATAGCTCTTAGGGCTAAAGGGATCAAGGGAGATGGGGGAAGGGAGGATCAGGATATTGAATTTGATGATCGGCCATGATCAAAATGAATGGTGGAGCAGGCTCGAAGGGCCGAATGGCCTCCTCCTATTTTCTATAGTTCTAGGGGGCAACATATGGCATAGATAGAAGATTGGCTAACAGAAAGCAGAGAGTAGGTATAAATGGACCTACTTCAGATTGGTGCGACATAATGACTGGTGTGTCTTCGGGATCAGTGCTTGGACCTCAACTATTTTCAATTTACATAAATGACGCAGATGAAGGAATGGTTGCCAAATTTGCTGATGACACAAAGATAGATAGGAATGGAAGCTGTGAAGAGGGCATAAGGAAGTTATAAAAAGATACAGATAGGTTAAGTGAGTGAACCATGATCTGGCAAATAAAGTATAATGTGGGAAAATATGAAATTGTCCATTTTTTCAGGCAGAATTAAAAGAGAATCATGTTAAATAATTGAACCTAAATGGTGAGAGATTGCAGAGCTCTGAGATGCAGAGGGATCTGTTATCTTAGTACCTTCATCACAAAGGTCAAACGCACAAGTACAGCGAATACTGCGAATTGGGGCGGCACGGTGGCACAGTGGTTAGCACTGCTGCCTCACAGCACCGGGGACCCGGGTTCAATTCCCGGCTCGGGTCACTGTCTGTTGGAGTCTGCATGTTCTTCCCGTGTCTGCGTGGGTTTCCTCCGGGTGCTCCGGTTTCCTCCCACAGTCCAAAAGATGTGCGGGTTAGGTGGATTGGCCATGCTAAATTGCCCCTTAGTGTCAGGGGGACTAGCTAGGGTAAATGCATGGGGTTGTGGGGATAGGGCCTGGGAGGGATTGTGGTCGGTGCCGACTCGATGGGCCGAATGGTCTCTTTCTGCACTGTAAGGATTCTATGTCTATGATTGTCTCAAGTGTTCACTGCATTCATCAACTACTTAGATGATGGAATAGAAAATCCACACATCCAAATCTTCCAATGACACAAAGATCAGTAGCTGTGGAATTCCAGCCTTTATACCGAGAGGGCTTGAGTACACAGTGTGGGTTGGGTGGCTGTGTGAGGTTGAAGTCATGCTACAGATGTGCAAGCCTTGGTCTGACCACACATTAACTACTACGAGCAGTTCTGGGCACTACAATTTAGAAGGATATATTGGCCATGGCTTAGGAAGCTAAGGAAATATGTCTGCTACGACTCTCATCAACTTTTACAGATGCAGCATTGAATATAAAAAGATAAGAACTAGGAGCAGGAGTAGGCCATCTGGACCCTCCAGCCTGCTCCGCCATTCAATAAGATCATGGCTGATCGTTTTGTGGACTCAGCTCCATTTACCCGCCCACTCACCATAACCCTTCATTCTTTTACTGTTCAAAAACCTATCTATCTTTGCCTTAAAAACATTCAATGAGGTAGCCTCAACTGCTTCACCGGGCAGGGAATTCCACAGATTCGCAATCCTTTGTGTGAAGAAGTTCCTCCTCAACTCAGTCCTAAATCTGCTCCCCCTTATTTTGAGACCATGCCCCTTAGTTCCAGTTTCACCCGCCGGTGGAAACAACTTCCCTGCTTCTATCTTATCTATTCCCTTCATAATCTTATATGTTTCTATAAGATCTCCCCTCATTCTTCTGAATTCCAATGAATATAGCCCCAGTCTACTCAGTCTCTCCTCATAAGCCAATCCTCTCAACTCTGGAATCAACCTAGTGAACCTCCTCTGCACCCCCTCCAGTGCCGGTATATCCTTTCTCAAGTAAGGAGAACAAAACTGTACACAGTACTCCAGGTGTGGCCTCACCAACACCTTATACAGCTGCAACATAACCTCACTGTTTTTAAACTCCATCCCTCTAGCAATAAAGGACTAAATTCCATTTGCCTTCTTAATTACCTGCTGTACCTGCAAACCAACTCCTTGTGATTCATGCACAAGGACACCCAGGTCCCTCTGCACAGCGGCATGCTGCAATTTTTTACCATTTAAATAATAGTCCATTTTGCTGTTATTCCTACCAAAATGGATGACCTCACATTTTTCAACATTGTGCTCCATCTGCCGACCTTTGCCCACTCACTTAGATTATCTATATCCCTCTGCAGGTAACCAATCCTCCATTCATGCTAATATATTACCCGTAACACTGTTGTGCTGCACCTTGTCAAATGCCTTCTGCAAATCCAGATACACCACATCCACTGGCTCCCTGTTGTCCATTGGTCTCTTCCTGGTTGTATCATAGCTTGGTATGGCTCCTGTTCTGACCAAGACTGCAAGAAACTGCAAGGGGTCACGCAAACCAGCTTCCCATCTATTGACTCTGTCTACATTTCCCACTATCTTGGAAATGCACCAGCGTAATCAAGGACCCCGGACATTCTCTTTTCCACCTTCTTCCATCAGGAAAAAAGACTCAAGTTTGAAGTCATGTACCAACTGACTCAAGAACAGCTTCTTCCCTGCTGCCATCCGACTTCTTAATGGACCTACCTCGCATTAAGTTGCTCTTTCTCCGCACCCTAGCTATGACTGTAACACTACATTCTGCATTCTCTCCTTTCCTTCTCTATGAACGGTATGTTTTGTCTGTATAGCGCGCAAGAAACAATGCTTTTCACTGTATGTTAATACATGTGACAATGATAAAGCAACCAGAATGATACCAAGGCTCTAAGGGTTAATTACGGAGAGATTACATAAGCTGGGGTTGTATTACCCTAAATTTAGAAAATTAACTGATATGATCCAGACTTTTGAGATTTGAGGAGAACAGATAGGGTAGACTGGATGAAACTTTT
>NW_027591625.1:0-55000 GCF_964213995.1 Mustelus asterias | reverse complement strand
GGTCCCTGGCGCAGTGAGGCAGCAGTACTAACCACTGTGCCACCGTGCAGTGCAGTGTAGCGTGCTTCGAGCGTGTCAGCATGCATTATCCACTCGAGTCCCTCAAGTGGGACTTGAACCCATGACCTTCTGACTGAGAGGCAAGTCTGCTACTCGCTGACCTCCAGCTGAAGCTCATGTAAAAGATTATTATGAAAAGAGAATACAAGATGTTTTGGGCCTTGAAAAATGAACTGATATTCTCAATGTTTTGATCGACTGAGCTATGGGATACGAGTGGCTGACTCACCTTTACTTCCTTGTAGTGTGACATAATTAAACATTCAGAGCTTTGTAACATCCAAGCATATAGTGTTTAAACATAATCTGTGTTGGCAGTACCACAATGTGTCTGAATGTAATTTATATTACCAACAACATTTATATTAATAACAAAAAGGTAGCAAGACATTAGATTTAAAAAGGGCTTAGGAGAGCTAGGAGGGGGCAAGAGAAGTCCATGGCGGGTCGGATCAAGGAAAACCCCAAGGCTTTTTACTCTTATGTGAGAAATAAAAGAATGACCAGGGTGAGGTTAGGGATGGTGAAGGACAGTAGTGGGAACTTGTGCATGGAGTCAGAAGAGATAGGAGGGGCGATGAATGAATACTTTTCTTCAGTGTTCACCAAGGAGACGGTCATGTTTTTGAGGATGAGTGTGAGATACAGGCTGATAGGCTGGAGGAGGTAGATGTTCTGAGGGAAGACATATTGGCAATTTTGGAAAACCTGAGGGTCGTTAAGTCCCCTGGGCCAGATGGGATATATCCTAGGATTCTTTGGGAGGCAAAGGATGAGATTGCAGAGCCTTTGGTTTTGATCTTTGGGTCCTCACTGTCCACGGGGATAGTGCCAGAGGACTGGAGAGTGGCGAATGTTGTTCCTCTGTTCAAGAAAGGAAATAGGAATGACCCTGGTAATTATAGGCCGGTTAGTCTTACTTCGGTGGTGGGTAAGTTAATAGAAAAGGTCCTGAGGGATAGGATTTATGACCATTTAGAAAGATGCAGCTTAATCCGGGATAGTCAACACAGATTCGTGAAGGGCAAGTCTTGCCTCACAAATTTGATTGAATTCTTTGAGGAGGTAACTAAGTGTTTAGATGAAGGTAGAGCAGTTGATGTCATATACATGGATTTTAGTAAGGCATTTGATAAGGTCCCCTATGGTCAGCTCATGAAGAAAGTAAGGAGATGTGGGATAGAGGGAAATTTGGCCCATTGGATAAGTAACTGGCTATTTCGTAGAAGACAGAGGGTGGTGGTGGATGGAAAATTTTCAGACTGGAGACCAGTTACCAGCGGTGGACCACAGGGATCAGTGCTTGGTCCTCTGCTATTTGTGATTTTTATCAATGACTTGGAGGAGGGGGCTGAAGGGTGGATCAGTAAATTTGCTGATGACACTAAGATTGGTGGAGTAGTGGATGAGGTGGAGGGCTGTTGTAGGCTGCAAAGAGACATTGATAGGATGCAGAGCTGGGCCGAAAAATGGCAAATGGCGTTTAACCCTGACAAGTGCAAGGTGATTCATTTTGGTAGGACAAATTTGAATGTGGATTACAGGGTCAATGGCAGGGTTCTGAGGAATGTGGAGGAACAGAGAGATCTTGGGGTTCATATCCACAGATCTCTGAAGGTTGCCACTCAAGTGGATAGAGCCGTGAAGAAGGCCTATCGTGTGTTAGTGTTTATTAACAGGGGGTTTGAGTTTAAGAGCCGTGGGGTTATGCTGCAACTGTACAGGACCTTGGTGAGACCACATTTGGAATATTGTGTGCAGTTCTGGCCACCTCATTATAAGAAGGATGTGGAAGCATTGGAGAGAGCGCAGAGGAGATTTACCAGGATGCTGCCTGGTTTGGATGGTAGGTCTTATGAGGAAAGGTTGAGAGAGCTAGGGCTGTTCTCTTTAGAGCGGAGGAGGATGAGAGGCGACTTACTAGAGGTTTATAAGATGATGAGGGGGATAGATAGAGTGGACGTTCAGAGACTATTTCCTCGGGTGGATGTAGCTGTTACTAGGGAGCATAACTATAAGGTTCATGGTGGGAGATATAGGAGGGATGTCCGAGGAAGGCTCTTTACTCGGAGAGTGGTTGGGGTGTGAAATGGACTGCCTGCTGTGATAGTGGAGTCGGACACTTTAGGAACTTTCAAGCGGTTATTGGATAGGCACATGGAGCACACCAGAATGAGAGGGAGTGGGATAGTTTGATCTTGGTTTCGGACAAAGCTCGGCACAACATGGAGGGCCAAAGGGCCTGTACTGTGCTGTACTGTTCTATGTAAAAAAAAACATATTGATTTCCATTTATGTTGTTTAGAACTAATAGCCAAGCATTTCTATGGCTTTGTGTCCTTCCATCCTGTTCCGAGTATTGACGAACAATCTACGTGATGACCACTTGGTCCACGGCAGACCTCAGCTGTTTAACCTTCTCAAAACTGGCTCTCTGTGCAGGTGGGGAGTGTCTAAACTCTGTGGCTGGATGTGGAGTGGAAAACACACTGATCTGAAAGCGGCAGATGAAACCTTCACGTCAATATTGATGAAATTGGTACTTACAGTCGCAATGCAAAACATAGAGAAGCTCAGAGTGGTAACTAGGATTAGACTTGGTGCAGAGGCAAAAACTTAAAGATTGCTTTCATCTCCTGGTGCATCAGTTATGTAGGGAGAGACTGGAGAAGCTAGGGTTATTTATCTTCAATAAGAAAAGGTTAAAGGGAGGTTTGCTGGAGGTGGTTAAAATCAAGGGGTTAGCACTGCTGCCTCACGGCGCCAGGGACCCGGGTTCAATTCCGGCCTCCGGTGACTGTCTGTGTGGAGTTTGCACGTTCTCCCCGTGTCTCTGTGGGTTTCCTCCGGGTGCTCTGGTTTCTTCCCACACTCCAAAGATGTGCGGGCTAGGTTGATTGGCCATGCTAAATTGCCCCTATTGTTAGGGTAAATATGAGGGGTTACGGGACTAGGGCCTGGGTAGGATTGTGGTTGGTGCAGAATGGCCTCCTTCTGCACTGTAGGGATTCTGTGAACATGATGGGGTTCGATGGAATAAATAAATAAAGTGAAACTGCTCCCTGCAGCGAAACTGTCGATAAGAATAAAGAACAGTACAGCACAGGAACAGGCCCTTCGATCCACCAAGCCTGCGCCGATCACATTGTCCCATCTAGACCAACCGCCTGTATCCCTCTATTCCCCGCCTGTTCCTGTGTCTAAAGTCTTAAATGCCGCTAATGTGTCTATCTCAACCACCTCACTTGGCAGCGCATTCCAAGCCATCACCACCCTCTGCAAAAAAAACTTACCATGCACATCTCTACTGATCCCTTCCCCCCCTTACCTTGAACTTGTGCCCCCTTGTAATTGTCATTTCTGCCCTGGGAAAAAGCTTCCAACTGTTCATCCTATCTATACCCCTCATAATTTTATAAAATTATATCAGGTCGCCCCTCAGTCTCCGTCTTTACAGGGGACAACAATCCCAGTTTATTCAATCTCTCCTCTTAGATAATACCCTCCATATCAGGGCAACATCCTGGTAAACCTTTTCTGTACTCTCTCCAAAGCCTCCATATCCGTCTGGTAATGTGGTGACCAGAATTGGATGTGGTATTCCAAATGTGGCCTAACCAATGTTTTATATGGCTTTAATATAATTTGTCAACTTTTATACTCAATGCCGGGCCGATGAAGGCAAGCATGCCATATGCTTTCTTCATGACTTTTTCCACCTGTGCTGCCACTTTTAAGGATCTGTGGACCTGTACTCCCAGATCTCTCTGTGTGTCCATGCTCCCGATTGTTCTGCCATTTATTTTAAAGCTCAAAACCTGAATTATTAAGTTGTATTTGTCCGGATTAAATTCCATCTGCCAGGACGCGCCTTTCAGATTTTTGACAAATCAATCAGGTAAGGTGAAAAGCAATGTTTTGACACAGTGAGTTGTTATGATCTGGAATGTGCAATCCAGCGGGATGATAGAAGCATATTCAAGTGTAACATTTGAAAAGGAATTGGATAAATATTCGAATGGGAACAAATACACAGGCTTTGGGGAAAGTGCAGGTCAATGGAACTAATTGAATTACTCTTTGGCAATGGGGCCAAATGGATTCCATCTGGGCAGTATGATTCTAAGATCTCACTTTAAGATGAGCTACCGAGCAATGATTAAATGTTAAAATATAGAGCAGGTGCTGTGGTAGGAAGATCCAAATTCTGATGTCTCCTGGGTGCATATGTAGAGCACTATGCTGTAATGTATGCACTAAATGTGGTGTCATAATCCAGTATCCAAAAATTCATGTATGCTTTTATTCATTATAACAAGCAGTCTCTGCCTGAGATGCTAAAATCTTAGTGTTAAGATTTAGGCTTTTACCACTCCTTCAGTTGATGAATTAGTACTCCTCCCTGTTGAACACCACTTGGAAGAAGCACTGAGGGTACCAAGGACACTCAGTGTGCATCATCAAGAGTTGCTTGCTAGCACCACTGTTAACCGAAGATGTGCGGGTTAGGTGGATTGGCCATGCTAAATTGCCCCTTAGTGTCAGGGGAGTAGCAGGGTAAATACATGGGATTACAGGGATAGGGCCTGGTTGGGATTGTTGTCGATTCAGATTCAATGGGCCAAATGGCCTCCTTCTGCACTGTCGGGATTCTATTACCAAGCTAGCCAACCTTTGAAGGACACATTTGTCAGACTGTGAAAGGTGAGAGAACCAACAAGAGGCAAAATCCTACTTGACATTGTCCCCACCAACTTAACTGTTGCAAGAGGCAGTTGTCCATGGCAGTGTTGGTCGGAGTGATCACAGCACTGTCCTTGTGAAGCCAGAGTCCTGTCTACACACTGAGGATACTCTCTTTTGTACTGTGCATCAATGAGTTACTGTGGGCCATCAGCAGCAGGAGAATTGTGTTCTACATTACCTTATAACACCATCACCATCTCAAGGAAATTAGGGATGGGCAATAAATGTTGGCTTAGCCAGCGATGCTCACATTCCAAGAATGAATTTTGAAAAATGCATTTTCTAATGCTGAACGTTGGAAACATGGATGTTGAATTGACCATCAAAATAACTGCACGCCTTTGTGTGCCCGTCTGGCACGCAGTGTTTCTGATTATTCAGTCAATGTCAAGTATCCTTGGGAAAATCTTTCAATGTAGAAAGTGATTGAGTTTAAAAGGAAGATCGTGCTTGAAAGTTCCAAGAGGCAGGAACTAAATTTGTAATCATTCAAAAGGTTGAAGATAAAGTGGACCATTAAATGTAAAGTTAGCGTTTTTCTTTTGCTTTTTATTTAATCAATAAATCCACTCCCGGCAGCAAAATTACAATTTTTTTCTGTTCTTCCCATCTGTGTTATTTTTATGGACTCCACGAGGATCTGAATGCAGTCTCCCACGTGAAGTTAAATTGGAAGAATTTGTTCAAGTCATGTGAATAGAGATTTGTCTTTTTGTAGCTTCTCCCACTACCAGCCCATCCAGGTCATGTTGGAGCTTTGAATCTCACCATGTGTAAACTGCTGGCTGTTCGAAAACAAATGTACAACAATAAAGAATGCCAGATATTATCTCGCAATTTAGCTCACTGGCCTTGTAGGTTTAAGTCTCAACTGTCAAGACTTGAACAGAAGAAATTCATTTCTTTAATGTTGGTTGAAATTAGCTACCAGACTTGCTTATGTAACAGCAGCTGTCTTCCATGGGCTGTGAAGTGTTTTGAATATCCAAGGGCGTGCAAGGTGCTATATAAAAACAAAAATGTTTTATTGCCCCCCTGTGACTGGTGTATTTCCTTTCAGAACATGCTCAACAGGAGTGTTTGTCAGACACCAAACCACACAAGGAGATATCAGTAAAGGTGATCAAAAGCTTGGTCAAGTAAATGGGTTTTAAGGAGAGACTTGAAAGAAAAGAGAGAGGTGGCGATGTTTATGGAGGGATTTTGAAAGCATTGGGTCTAGGTAGCCCAAAGCAGGGATGCTTCAAAAGGCTAGAATATTGAAGAACACAGAGATCTTGGAAGACTCATGGGGCTGACGAAAATTTCAGGGATATGGAGAGATGAGGCTATGGAATTGAATACAAGGATGAGAATCTGAAATTTGTGGTGCTGCTGAGCTGGGAATTACTGTCCGTCAGTAAGCAAGGGGCTGATGGATGAACAGAGTTTGGTGTGCGGGGATATAGAACATAGAACATTACAGCGCAGTTCAGGCCCTTCGGCTCTCGATGTTGCGCCGACCAGTGAAACCAATCTAAAGCCCATCTAATCTACACTATTCCAATATCATCCATATGTTTATCCAATGACTATTTAAATGCCCTTAATGTTGGCGAGTCCACTACTGCTGCAGGCAGGGCATTCCACGCCCTTACCACTCTGAGTGAAGAATCTACCTCTGACACCTGTCCTATATCTATCACCCCTCAATTTAAAGCTATGTCCCCTCGTGCTAGCTATCACCATCCGAGGAAAAAGGCTCTCACTATCCACCCTATCTAATCCTCTGATCATCTTGTATGCCTCTATTAAGTCACCTCTTAACCTTCTTCTCTCTAACGAAAACAACCTCCAGTCCCTCAGCCTTTCCTCATACGACCTTCCCACCATACCAGGCAACATCCTGGTAAATCTCCTCTGCACCCTTTCCAACGCTTCCACATCCTTCCTATCATGCGGTGACCAGAACTGTACACAATACTCTAAGTGCGGCCGCACCAGAGTTTTGTACAGCTACAACATGACCTCCTGGCTCCGAAACTCAATCCCTCTACCAATAAAAGCTAACACTCCGTACGCCTTCTTAACAACCCTATCAACCTGGGTGCCAACTTTCAGGGATCTATGCACATGGACACCCAGATCTCTCTGTTCATCCACACTACCAAGTATCTTACCGTTAGCCCAGTACTCTGTAATCCTGTTACTCCTTCCAAAGTGAATCACCTCACACTTTTCCGCATTGAACTCCATTTGCCACCTCTCAGCCCAGCACTGCAGCTTATCTATGTCCTTCTGTAACCTGCAACAACCTTCCGCACTGTCCACAACTCCACCGACTTTAGTATCATCCACAAATTTACTAACCCATCCTTCTACGCCCTCATCCAGGCCATTTATAAAAATGACAAACAGCAGTGGCCCCAAAACAGATCCTTGCGGTACACCGCTAGTAACTGAACTCCAGGATGAACATTTCCCATCAACCACCATCCTCTGTCTTCTTACAGCTAGCCAATTCCTGATTCAAACTGCTAAATCATCCTCAATTCCATGCCTCCGTATCTTTTGCAATAGCTTACCGTGGGGAACCTTATCAAACGCTTTGCTGAAATCCATATACACCACATCAACTGCTTTACCCTCATCCAACTCCTTCGTCACCTTCTCAAAGAACTCAATAAGGTTTGAGGCACGACCTACCCTTCACAAAACCGTGTTGACTATCCCTAATCAAATTATTCCTTTCTAGATTATTATAAATCCTATCTCTTATAACCCTTTCCAAAACTTTGCCCACAACAGGAGTAAAGCTCACTGATCTGTAATTACCAGGGTTGTCTCTACTCCCCTTGTTGAACAAGGGGACAACATTTGCGATCCTCCAGTCTTCTAGCACTATTCCTGTAGACAATGACGACATAAAGATCAAAGCCAAAGGCTCTGCAATCTCCTCCCTAGCCTCCCAGAGAATCCTGGGATAAATCCCATCTGGCCCAGGGGGACTTATCTATTTTCACACTTTCCAGAATTGCTAACAGCTCCTCCTTATTAACTTCAATCCCGTCTAGTCCAATAGCCTATATCTCAGTATTCTCCTCGACAACATTGTCTTTTTCCTGCGTGAATACTGATGAAAAATATTCATTTAGCGCCTCTCCTACCTCTTGAGGCTCCACGCACAACTTCCCACTACTGTCCTTGACTGGCCCTAATCTTACCCAAGTCATTCTTTTATTCCTGACATACCTAAAGAAGGCTTTAGGGTTTTCCGTGATCCGACCTACCAAAGATTTCTCATGTCCCCTCCTGGCTCCTCTTAACTCTTTCTTTAGCTCCTTCCTGGCTAACTTGTAACTCTCCAGCGCCCTAACTGAGCCTTCACAGCAGTGCTTTGGATTACCTTAAGTTTATTTAACTAAGTTTAAGTTAAGGGTGAAAAATGAAACAGCTGCTGCAGAGTATTGGAATAGATAAGTTTGGAAGTAACAAAGATATGGTTGCAGGTTTCAGCTGTGGATGGGCTGAGGCAGTGATGGAGATGGGCAGTTACACAGGTGAACTTTCACTCATGTAAATGTGCCTATCTCTCGGGGAAGAACACATGAGCTGTCCCATCACCTTCCTAAGGATAGCTATACTCTGCCACTTTTGCATGTGGCTAAAATTAATGCAGTACACATTTGAACAGATGCAAACCTCCCTTGCACTCCGGATAGTGCTCAAATGTTCTCACCCCTGAGTCAGAGGGTTGTGGCTTCAAGCTCTGCAGAGGGAATGTCAGAGAAAGGATAGGAAACACAGGAAGGATGTGATTGTGCTGGAGGAGAAAGGGGAATTTGAGCTACGGAGGGACTGGATAGGCTTGGATTTCTTTGAGCAGAGAAGGCAGCACGGTGGCACAGTGATTAGCACTGTTGCCTCTCAGCACCAGAGACCCTGGTTCAATTCCAGCCTTGGGTCACTGTGTGGAGTTTGCACATTCTCCCTGTGTCTGCGTGGGTTTCCTCCAGGTGTTCTGGTTTCCTCCCACAGTACAAAGATGTGCGGGTTAGGCTGATTGGCCATGCTAAATTGCCACTTGGTGTCCCAGGATGCATGGGTTAGAGAAATTAGCAGATAAATATGTGGGGTTGCGGGGATAGGACCTGGGTGGGATTGGTGTCGGTGCAGACTCGATGGGCCGAATGGCCTCATTCTCACTGTAGAGTTTCTATGATTCCATGAAGACTGAGGCGGGACATGATTGGAGTGTATAAGATTGAGGAATGTGGACAGGATGAGTAGGAAGCTGCTGTTCCCCTTGGTTGAGGGGCCAATCGTGAGGGGGCATAGTTTTAGGATAAGGATCAGGAGAGTCAGAGGGGATTTGAGAAAACATTTTTCATAAGAGGGTGGTGGGAATCTGGAATGCGCTGCCTGGGAAGGTAGTCAAGGCCGGAAACCTTGGAATCTTTAGAAAATATTTGGAAGAGCACTAAAAATATCATAACATTCAAAGATATGGGACAAGTGCAGGAAAATGGGATTAGCGCGACTTTAGTGGTAGTTATTGTCAGTGCAGACTTGATGGACCGAACGGCCTTTTCTGCACTGTACGACTTGAGGAAGTCCTCTCTTTCAGATGCTGGTCTGCTCCTTCAGTTAGACATCAAGAAAGATTCTTTGGCATTAGTTTGAAGACGAACAAAGAGTTCTCCATAGTGTACTCACCAATATTTATTCTTAGACTAACATCATCTAAAAACTGATCATGTGGTCATTCTTACATTTCTGGTTGTGTGAACTTGTGTGTATAAATTAGTTGCTGCATTTCCTGCAAAACAGCAGTGACCACTTCAAAATGTGCTGCATTGGCTGTAAAGCACGTTGTATGTCCTGAGGTTGCAGAGGCGTGGTCCATAAGAAGTTCTTCCTTGTTCTTTAGTGTTCTTCGCAAAATGTTGGAAATTTACTTTGTTGGCAGGTTAATATTTCAGGTGTTGTCTCTTCTTCAGAACTGCAAATCAAGGGATTCAAAAAATCCCCTTTGTAGAACTAAGCAGAAGGGTGAGGTTTTTGGAGAGGAAAGATGAAAGTGGAGTCAGATAAGCTGCCTCTTGTCATACAGAAGCCGTTAATGGGTTTAATAATGTGCAGATAGTTTTTTTTATTAAAAAGCTGTAAATTCATGAAGCGCTGCAGGCTGATGTACAAAGCCTTGGAGACAGAAAGATTCACAGCAGGATGGCAAACCGGAACGTTGTTTAGATGATATGGGTTAGAGAAAGGAGCACTGATTCAATATTTCCCTGACACTTGTCAAGTCGCTAAACTTTCTTGTAGGCTCAGCGTGTTTCTTTTATATCTCAAAGAAAGATTGGACAGTCAGGAAAAGGTATATGCCAACTCCGCCAACAACCTGGCAATCAACTAGGAACACATACCTTGTTTTCTAAAAGTACTCAATTGTATCCAGTTTGACTGAATGGGGTAAGAGTGATCAGGCATTGCTATCTTGTGATTGAATCATAGGAATTATAGCACAGCAGGAGATCACTTTGCTATTTTGCCTATCTAAGTGCGAGCATTTAAACTAGAACGCTCTACGCCCTCAATTTCCTGTCTTTCGTTGTGTTCTTTTATCCTATTTTGTCTCAAACTCTTTTTTTAGTTCCATTTTAAGTTCTATATTAGTTTTCTTAATTTTTGCATTGGACGTGGGTGTTGTTGGCAAGACCAGCCTTTGTTGCTCATCCATAACTGGCCTTGAGAAGGTGATAGTGAGCTGCCTACTTGAATTGCAGTAAGGGTTTTAACACCACCAGGTTAAAGTCCAACAGGTTTATTTGGTAGCAAATGCCATTAGCTTTTGGAGCGCTGCTCCTTCGTCAGATGGAGTGGATATCTGCTCTCAAACAGGGCACAGAGACACAAAATCAAGTTACAGAATACTGATTAGAATGCGAATCTCTACAGCCAACCAGATCTTAAAGATACAGACAATGTGAGTGGAGGGAGCATTAAGCACAGGTTAAAGAGATGTGTATTGTCTCCAGACAGGACAGCCAGTGAGATTCTGCAAGTCCAGGAGACAAGCTGTGGGGGTTACTGACTCTCACTGGCTGTCCTGTCTGGAGACAATATGCATCTCTTTAACCTGTGCTTAATGCTCCCTCCACTCACATTGTCTGTATCTTTAAGACCTGATTAGCTGTAAAGATTCGCATTCTAATCAGTATTCTGTAACGTGATTTTGTGTCTCTGTACGCCCTGTTTGAGAGCAGATATCCACTCCATCTGACGAAGGAGCAGCGCTCTGAAAGCTAATGGCATTTACTACCAAATAGACCTGTTGGACTTTAACCTGGTGTTGTTTAAACTCTTACTGTGTTTACCCCAGTCCAACGCCGGCATCTGCACATCACATACTTGAATTGCTGCAGCCCATCTAGCGTGCATACACCCACAGCACACGCACGGTGCTGTTATGAAGGGAGTTTGATCCAGCAACAGAGGAAGAACGGAAATATAATCCCAAGTCTGAATGATGTGTGGCTTTGAGGGGAACCTACAGGTGCTGGTGTTCCCATGCATCTGCTGACCTGGTCCTTCTAGGTGATGAGAGGTCAGGGGTTTGGAACAAGCTGTTCATGAGTTGCTGCAGTGCATCTTGTACATCATACATAGCTGCTATTGTCTGTTGGTGGTTAAGGGAGTGCTGCATGAGTAGATTGCTTTGTCGTGGATGCTGTTGAGCTCCTTGAGTGTTGTTGGAGCTGCACTCATTCAGGCAAGTGGAGAATATTCCATCACACTCCTGACTTGTGCTTTGTCGGTGGTGGGAAGCCACTGGAGAGTCAGGAGGAGAGCTATTCTCTGCAGAATTGGCAGCCCCTCCTGAACTGTTCTTGTAGCCATAGCATTTATATGGTATTCCAGCTCAGTTTCTTGTGAATGGTGACCACGGGATGTTGATAGTGGGGGATTCGATGGTGGTAATGCCATCAATTCTCAAGTGGAGTTCATCATATTATCTCTTTATTGAGATGATCATGACCTGTCATTTGTGTTACACAAATGTTATTTGCCACTTTTCAGCCCTAGCCTGAATGTTATCCAGGTCTTGCTGCATTTGAACGTGGACAGCTTCAGTATCTGAGGAGTTGCGAATGATATCAAACACTGAAATCATCAGCAAACATCCCCACTTCTGACCTTATGGACAGAGGGAAGGTCATTGATGATGCGGTTGAAGATGGTTGGGCCGAGGACACTAGCCTGAGAAACTGCGGCAGTGATGTCCTGGAGCTGAGATGATTGACCTCCAAATAATCTTCCTTGGTGCTAGGTAAGAACATCTTCCCTGCTGCCATCAGACTTTTGAACGGGGTACCACATATTAAGTTGATCTTTCTTTACATCCTAGCCAAGGCTGTAACAGTATATTCTGCAGCCTCTTCTTTCCTTCTCCCCTATGTACTCTATGAACAGTATGCTTTGTCTGTATTGTGCGCATGAAACAATACTTTTCACTGTATTCCAATGGATGTGACAGTAATAAATCAAATCAAAAAGGTATGACTCTAACCATTAACTCCAGTTTTGCTGGGTCTCCTTGGTGCCACACTCAGTCAGATGTTGCCTTGATGTCAAGGGTAGTTCCTCGCTTCCCCTCTCAAGTTCAGCTCTTTGACCCATGTTTGGATCAAGGCTGTAATAAGGTCAAGAACCAAGTGGCCCTGGTGGAACAGTGCACAGGTTATTGCTGAGTAAATACTGTCTGATTGCAGTGTTGACAACATCATCTATCATTTTGCTGATAATTGAGAGTGGATTGAAGTTGTGTAATTTGTTGGATTGGATTTGTCCTGCTTTTGTGGACATGGCATATCTGGGAATGTTTCCACATTGCTGGCTAGATGCCAATGAGAAAGCTGCACTGGAACAGCGTGGCTATGTGTGCAGCCAGTCCTGGAGTGCAAGTCTACAGTACTGTTGCTGAGATGTTGTTGGGATCCATAGCCTCTGCAGTATCCAGTGCCTTCAGCTGTTTCTTGATATCATGTGGATTAAATTGGCTGGAGATTGGCATCTGTGATGCTGGGACCTCACAAGGAGGCTGAGATGGATCATAGAAACCAGGAGAAGGAGTAGCCCATTTGGCCCTTTGAGCCTGCTCCACCATTCAATGTGATCATGGCCGATCCTCAATCCATGAAATCCAAAACATTATCTATCTCTTTCTTGAATGCATTTGGTGACTTGGTCTCCTGTGGTTCACTACCCTTTGAGTGAAGGAATTAGTCCTCATCTCAGTCCTAAATGGGCTGCCAGATCCTGAGATTGTGTCCTCTGGTCCTAGATTCCCCAACCAGGGAAAACCTCCTCCCCTGTATCTCGTCTGTCCAGCCCTATTAGAATTTTATATGTTTCAATCAAATCACCTCTCCTCCTTCTACATTCTCGTGAATACGGGTCCAGTCAAACCAACCCCTCCTCCTGGGACAGTCCCACCAACACCAGCATCAGACTGATGAACCTCCGCTGCACTGCCTCTATGGCAAGTATGTCCTTTCTTAGGTAGGGAGACCAAAACTGCGCACATCACTCCAGGTGTGACCTCACCAAGGCCTTGTATAACTGCAGTAAGGCTCTTTATCTGAACTCTGATCATCTGCAATGAAGGCCAACAGACTGTTTGCCTTCTTAATTGCTTGCTGCACTCAGGGGAGGCGATGGCCTAGTGTTATTATCACTAGACTATTAATCTAGAAACTCCGCTAATGTTCTGGGGACCCGGGTTCGAATCCCACAGCGGCAGGGGGTGGAATTTGAATTCAATAAAAAAAATATGGAATTAGGAATCTACTGATGACCATGAAAACATTGTCAATTGTCGGAAAAATCCATCTGGTTCATCAATGTCCTTTAGGGAAGGAAATCTGCCATCCTTACCTGGTCTGGCCTACATGTGACTCCAGAGCCACAGCAATGTGGTTGACTCTCAACTGCCCTCAGGCAACTAGGGATGGGCAATAAACGCTGGCCCAGCCAGCATAGAACATAGAACAGTACAGCACAGAACAGGCCCTTCGGCCCACGATGTTGTGCCGAGCTTTATCTGAAACCAAGATCAAGCTATCCCACTCCCTATCATCCTGGTGTGCTCCATGTGCCTATCCAATAACCGCTTAAATGTTCCTAAAGTGTCTGACTCCACTATCACTGCAGGCAGTCCATTCCACACCCCAACCACTCTCTGCGTAAAGAACCTACCTCTGATATCCTTCCTGTATCTCCCACCACGAACCCTATAGTTATGCCCCCTTGTAATAGCTCCATCCACCCGAGGAAATAGTCTTTGTCACATGAATAATTTTTTAAAAACCTGTCTCTCCATGCCCGTCACACACATTGCTGAAGGTGGTTACAATTGCTGCAGTCTTGTCTTTTGGATTGATGTTCTGTGAGGAAGGGGAAGTCTCCCCCTCCTGTTAATTATTTATTTGTCCACTAACATTCAACCTAGGCTGAGATGAACTGTCTGCATTTTTTTATTGCAGAGAGTTACAATGATCAGGAATGTGCTGCCTGGGCAGGTTAGGTACAGATTCAGTGAGTCCCAAGAGTAAAAGCAAAATGCTGCAGATGCTGGGATCTGAAACAAAAACAGAAAATGCTGGAAAATCTCAGCAGGTCTGACAGCATCTGTGGAGAGAGAATAGAGCCAACATTTCGATTCTAGATTACCCTTTGTCAGAGCTAAGAGCAGAGAATTATCCTATTGGGGTGGGGGGGGGGGGGGGGGGGGGGGGGAGGAGAGGAATTGGAAAATGTGGATGAGGATACGGAAGGCTGGGAAGGTGCTTAAAAATGTCCATTAAATGATCAGAATGCGTGAATGGCAGAACAGAGGTGCAAGAAGGAGGAACTGGAATGGAAAATGGAGGTGAGAAAGAACGATGATAAAATGGATGAAACAAAATAAAATAAATGAGGTGGAAATAGAGGGAAGAGTTCATGCTCTGAAGTTGTTAAACTCAATGTTCTGTCTGGAAGGCTGTAAAGTGCCCAATGGGAAGATGAAGTGAAAGGGGCGAGGGGTGGGGGGGGAGGGGGGGGGGGGGGGTGCTGGTGGGGATGAGGGGAAAATGTGTTGGGTGGTGGCATCAGGCTGGAGTTGGCGGAAATAGCGGAGGATGATCCTTTGGATGCAGAGACTGGTGGGGTGAAAAGTGAGGACAAGGGGGACCCTATACTGGTTTTGGGAGGGAGGGGAGGGGATGAGAGCAGTGGCCCAGAGGATGGGTTGGACGCGGTTGAGAGCCCTGTCAGCCACAGTTGTTCGCAGTGCAAACAGTATTGGATAAATACTCGGAGGGTGATCGTTTTCCTGGAATGTGGGAAAACGACAGGGGAGTGAGACTAATTAGGTATAACTTTCAAATAACCAGTAAAGCCGCAATGGGTACCTTCTGTGCTGTAGAATTCTATCATTTTGCACTTTGTATTTCCACCGATAATCCTCAATCTGTCTTCCCTCATTGCTGATTCAGCAATTAGTGAGAAACATCTCTTACTGCTGCTCCTTTTAAAACGTTTGGTAATTCTGCAGGCCACCATTCACTACCACGTAACTGTCACTGTTCCAGTGTAAAAACCTTCACAAAAGTGTCTTTGTATCTATACAACCTGTCATTTCTGCTATTATTCTTTGTTTGGCTGCTTTACAAAAATCTTCTCAGAACTGCCTGAAATGCTAATCAGCCTAACCAAAGTCTTGTACAAATTCAACATCACTTCCTTGTTTTTAATGAGGTAGCAGCATTTAGAAACTCCAGAATCTCATTTCCTTTCTTTATTGCTTCACTTTACAAACTAACTTACTTTTAAAGATTCTTGTCAGATCCTTTTTAAGATCGAAACATAGAAACTAGAAGCAGGAGGAGGCCATTCGGCCCTTCGAGCCTGCTCTGCCATTCATTTTGATCGTGGCTGATCATCAAATTCAATATCCTGTTTCCCCTTTCTCCCCATATCCCTTGATCGCTTTAGTACCCAGAGGTATATTTAAGTTCTTCTTGAAAACAGACAATGTTTTGGCATCAGCTACTTTCTGTGGTAGTGAATTCCACACATTCTTCACCCTCTAGGTGAAGAAATTTCTCCTCCCCTCAGTCCTAAAAGGTCCCTTTATCCTCGAACTGTGACCCCTAGTTCTGGAGCCCCCCACCATTGGGAATATTCTTTTTGAATTTACCCTGTCTAACCCTGTTAGAATTTTATAAGTTTCTATGAGATCCCCTCTCACTCTCCTAAACTCCAGTGAATATAATCCTAACCAATTTAGTCTCTCCTCATATGACAGACCTGCCATCCCAGGAATCAGCCTGGTAAACCTTCGCTGTACTCCCTCTATAGCAAGGACATCCTTCCTCAGATAAGGACACAAAACCACACACACTTCTCCAGGTGTGGCCTCACCAACGCTCTATAGAATTGCAGCAAAACACCCCTATCCCTCTGCTCAAATCCTCTCGCTATGAAGGCCAACATACCATTTGCCTTCTTTACTGCCTGCTGTACCTGCGCGCTTACGTTCAGCAACTGATGCACGAGGACACCAGGATCTTGTTGAGTATCCATCTCTTTCAATTTACATCCATTCAAATAATAATCTGCCTTCCTATTTTTGCTACTGAAGTGGATAACCTCACATTTATTCGCATACTGCATCTACCATGCAGATACCCACACACTCAGCCTGTCCAAATCATGCTGAAGCATCTCTGCATCCTCCTCACAGCTCTCTGTTCCTCCACTCCACTCCACTCCTCAGAGTCTTAACTTCCATGCTCTGGTTATTGGCCAACTTCAACTTCTTATGCCAAATTGGAAGGCACGGCAAACGGTGAAGCTGAATTTGAAATGATGTTGAACGATCAGTGAAATGAGAAGGTTGGTGTTCAGGGAGGATGCAGATCACTCTAGGATGAAAACCAATGGTATCCGAAAAGCTATAGTTGAACTATGTTGGCCTGACAGGTGGGTCAAACCCAGCATTTGGTCGGCTTGGCAAGAACGGGACCAATGTAGGGAATGCCGACCTGCCTAGTGCAATGACTGCATAATCCCGTCCAGATCCATGGAGCAAAGTAGAAGTGGTCATCTGACGCCACCTTGGATAATTCCAATTATTTGGTGGGCTGTGGTTTTTGGCAAATCCACCCCCATCCTCATATACCTGAAGAACAAAAGTGGTCCCTGTACTCATCCCTGGAGCACACTGTTATCCCCCATTCTGCCAACTCAAAGTTCCTCTATTTTACCCACTTGAATGAATAAAGAACAAAGAAAATTACAGCACAGGAACAGGCCCTTTGGCCCTCCAAGCCTGCACCGATCATGCTGCCCGTCTGAACTAAAACCCCCTACCCTTCCGAGGACCGTTTCCTTCTATTCCCATCCTTTTCCTGTATTTGTCAAGACGCCTCTTAAAAGTCACTATTGTATCTGCTTCCTCTACCTCCCCCGGCAGCGAGTTCCAGGCACCCAACACCCTCTGTGTAAAACAACTTGCCTCGTACATCTCCTTTAAACCTTTCCCCCTCGAACCTTAAACCTATGGCCCCTAGTAATTGACTCTTCCACCCTGGGAAAAAGCTTCTGACTATCCACTCTGTCCATGCCTCTCATAATCTTGTAGACTTCTATCAGGTCGCCCTCAACCTCCGTCGTTCCAGTGAGAACAAACCAAGTTTCTCCAACCTCTCCTCATAGCTAATGCCTTCCATAGCAGGCAACATCCTGGTAAATCTTTTCTGTACCCTCTCCAAAGCCTCCACATCCTTCTGGTAGTGTGGCGACCAGAATTGAACACACTGTTCCAAGTGTGGCCTAACTATAGTTCTATAATTGGAGGAATTGGTAGGGCTAGGGAACCGTGGTGCACCAAAAAAGTTTCTTTGTTGGTTAAAAAGAAAAAGGAGGCTTATGTTCGGATGAGACGTGAGCACTCGGGTAGTGCACTAGAAAGCTTTAGATTGGCTAAGAGGGAGTTGAAGAGCGAGCTTAGAAGGGCTAAAAGGGGACATGAGAAGACTTTGGCGGATAGGGTTAAAGAGAATCCTAAGGCGTTCTATAGGTATGTCAAGAACAGAAGGTTGGTTAGGGCAAGTTTAGGGCCAGTTATAGATGGCAGAGGGAAGTTATGTGTGGAACCGGAGGAGATTGGTGAAGCATTGAACCAATATTTCTCTTCGGTGTTCACGCAAGGGGACATGAATATAGCTGAGGAGGACACTGGGTTGCAGGGGAGTAGAATAGACAGTATTACAGTTGATAAGGAGGATGTGCAGGATATTCTGGAGGGTCTGAAAATAGATAAATCCCCTGGTCCGGATGGGATTTATCCAAGGATTCTCTGGGAGGCAAGAGAAGTGATTGCAGAGCCTCTGGCTCTGATCTTCAGGTCGTCGTTGGCCTCTGGTATAGTACCAGAAGATTGGAGGTTAGCGAATGTTGTCCCATTGTTTAAGAAGGGGAACAGAGACTTCCCCGGGAATTATAGACCGGTGAGTCTCACTTCTGTTGTCGGCAAGATGTTGGAAAAAATTATAAGGGATAGGATTTATAGTTATTTGGAGAGTAATGAATTGATAGGTGATAGTCAGCATGGTTTTGTGGCAGGTAGGTCGTGCCTTACTAACCTTATTGAGTTTTTTGAGAAAGTGACCAAGGAGGTGGATGGGGGCAAGGCAGTGGACGTGGTATATATGGATTTTAGTAAGGCGTTTGATAAGGTTCACCATGGTAGGCTTCTGCAGAAAATGCAGATGTATGGGATTGGGGGTGATCTAGGAAATTGGATCAGGAATTGGCTAGCGGATAGGAAACAGAGGGTGGTGGTTGATAGTAAATATTCATCATGGAGTGCGGTTACAAGTGGTGTACCTCAGGGATCTGTTTTGGGGCCACTGCTGTTTGTAATATTTATTAATGATCTGGATGAGGGTATAGTTGGGTGGATTAGCAAATTTGCTGATGACACCAAAGTCGGTGGTGTGGTAGACAGTGAGGAAGGGTGTCGTAGTTTGCAGGAAGACTTAGACAGGTTGCAAAGTTGGGCCGAGAGGTGGCGGATGGAGTTTAATGCGGAGAAGTGTGAGGTAATTCACTTTGGTAGGAATAACAGATGTGTTGAGTATAGGGCTAACGGGAGGACTTTGAATAGTGTGGAGGAGCAGAGGGATCTAGGTGTATGTGTGCATAGATCCCTGAAAGTTGGGAATCAAGTAGATAAGGTTGTTAAGAAGGCATATGGTGTCTTGGCGTTTATTGGTAGGGGGATTGAATTTAGGAGTCGTAGCGTTATGTTGCAACTGTACACAACTCTGGTGCGGCCGCACTTGGAGTACTGTGTGCAGTTCTGGTCCCCACATTACAGGAAGGATGTGGAGGCTTTGGAGAGGGTGCAGAGGAGGTTTACCAGGATGTTGCCTGGTATGGAGGGGAGATCCTATGAGGAGAGGCTGAGGGATTTGGGATTGTTTTCGCTGGAAAGGCGGCGGCTAAGAGGGGATCTTATTGAAACATATAAGATGATTAGAGGTTTAGATAGGGTGGATAGTGATAGCCTTTTTCCTCTGATGGAGAAATCCAGCACGAGGGGGCATGGCTTTAAAGTGAGGGGGGGTAGTTATAGAACCGATGTCAGGGGTAGGTTCTTTACCCAGAGGGTGGTGAGGGATTGGAATGCCCTGCCAGCATCAGTTGTAAATGCGCCTAGTTTGGGGGCGTTTAAGAGATCCGTAGATAGGTTCATGGACGAAAAGAAATTGGTTTAGGTTGGAGGGTCACAGTTTTTTTTTAACTGGTCGGTGCAACATCGTGGGCCGAAGGGCCTGTTCTGCGCTGTAATGTTCTATGTTCTATGTTCTATAAAGCTTATGTGGATTCTGGGTATTGTACAGATCCATTCCTGATCATTTGTAACTTTTGTATTCCAGTCTAATAAAGTGAAATGCTTACTTAACTTGTGGAGCTAAAATGAGATTGAAATGCAATTGTGGAATAATATTTGCATTCTTGCAAAGAATAAAATTGAGAATTGCTGATCTCAGTGATTATAGGAAACATCTTCTTGTAATGCTTGGGTATCTATTAATTGCAAGAACCAGGCTTGAGAGCTTTCTGTTTCCTTTGAACCCCCAGGAGGAAACTCTTTTCATTACAGTGATTTGCATCTACCAAATATTGACCTATTTTAGGTTGTTTTGAATCATGAAGAAAGAAATGGAATCTTCTGTTTCCCTGTTCTCTCTCTATTGAAAGGAGAGTTTCTCCTTGCTGCTGCGGCCTGTTCAAGGAATGCTTTCACTCTGCTGCAGTGTTGAATGCAAAGTTTTAGTTTTACTTTTCTTTCCCTTCTGTTTTGTGTTGAAAAGTCTCTGAGGAACTCTGGCAGTCGCTCAAAGGATAATAAAACATTTAATTAAGGCTGCAAACTTTCACAGATTTCTCCCAGCACTAATGAATGGAGATAGAAAATACACCAAGGCTGAAAAAACTTTTGGCATGGAATTCTCTTTCTGCTGCAAGGATTTGGGGATTGTTTTAATTTTTTAAAAACTTGTTAAGGAGATGTGGGCTCAGTCATTTATTGTCCATCCCTAATTGCCCTTGAATTGAGTGGTTTGCTCAGCCATTTCAGAGGGTATTTTTAAGAGTCGACCACTTTGCTGTGGGTCTTTTTTATAGAATAGAATTTGTGTCTGGAGTCAGATTTAGGCCAGACCAGGTTAAGATGGTATATTTACTTCCCTGAAGAGCATTAGTGAACCAGATGGTTTTTTACAACAATCAACAATAGTTTCATGGTTACCTTTGATTCCAGATTTTTATTGAATCCACATTTCACCATCTGCTGTGGTGGGATTTGAACCCAGGTCCCCAGAGCATCACCCTGGGTCTCTGGATGACTAATCCAGTGACAATACCACTATGCTAGCACTTCCCTGATGCAGCTCTTGGGTCTGTAATGTTGCCTAAAGTGAGATTCTTCAGGGGTAAATTGTGAAACCGGTGTTGTTGAGAAGATTGAAGGTAACCTCAGCATCTCTTGGCTAGAATAGGTCCTGCAACATTCTAATTCTATGAACACACATTCATTGTTGAGCCAAGGATTTCTGCGCTCGCTCAGCCGGGTTCATCAGATGGATGACAGCTGTGTACCCAAAGACTTTCTGTACGGTGAACTGGCCACTGGGTCATGACCTCCTGGGCGTCCAGACCTCCTGGGCGTCCATACCTCCTTTACAAGGACATCTGAAAGTGAGATATTAAGAAGCTGGACATGGACTCTTGAGAATTGATAGACAGTTGCTGATGGCCGTGTCTGTTGGAAGCTGACTGCTTGGAAAGGCATGAAAAGAGACCAACAGAAACAATCAAAGCTGGCCAAGAAGGGGGCCCAGAGGCAATGAATCATCCACCTTCTCAGCCCACTGTCTGCAGAAAGCAACAGAAACTGCCATGCCAGATTGGGCCTCCTGAGCACACAAGGCGATGCGTGGCACAGAGTTGACCACCGTCTTAGGATACAGAAGGCTGCCATCATAGATTAAGAGTCACCTATTTCAAAAGGAAATTGCGAGGGGGCAGTTTTCAGGGTGATGGGGAAAGAGGAGGAGGAGTGGGACCAGTTAAATAGCTCTTTCAAACAGCCAGTGCATGCTGGATAGACATAGCCTTCTGTGTTATGTTATTTTATGATTGATCCTGTTGACTGAGGTAGAGAGCAAAGATTTTGAATGGACAGCTCAATAGGATGAGAAGAGGTGTCCAACCACAAGAAATAATTTGAGGAAGAGTTCATCTCGGTGCTATATAAATGCAAGGCGGCATAGTGGTTAGCACTGCTGTCTCACACCACCAGGGACCCGTGTTTGATTCCAGCCTTGGGTGACTGTCTGTGTGGAGTTTGCACATTCTCCCCCATGTCTGCATGGGTTTCCTCCGGGTGCTCCAGTTTCCTCCCACAGTCCAAAGGTGTGCATGCTAGGTTGATTGGCCATGCTAAAATTGCCCACTAGTGTCCAAAGTTGTGCAGTTTAGATGGATTGGCTGTGCTAAATTGTCCCTTAGTATCCCAAGATGTATAAATTAGGGGAATTAGCGGGGTAAATCTGCGGGGTTCGGAGAGTTGGTACAGAGGCAATGGGCTGAATGGCCGCCTCCTTCACTGTAGGGATTCTATGATCTAAGCTGTTGTAAAATAACCTAATCTTAAAATACAGAGCATTTTGTTATTTTTCTCCTTTTGCAGGTTATAATTGTATCCAGCTGATGGCCATAATGGAGCATGCTTATTATGCCAGTTTTGGTTATCAAGTTACCAACTTCTTTGCTGCTTCAAGGTATGACCATTTTGCTTTTCCTTTCTAAGACCCATTTGTTCCCTGAAAGTTTGAGAAATTAGAAAAACCAGAAGTAGTAGACAAAGTTTGATTCTCTCCTCAAAGTGGTTCAGGTTCACCTTGGAAGGTGGTCTCGCATTTTTAAGTAGTTTGTTCGGTCTCATTTCAAATAGCAACATTTCTAGTCAATTGCAAGTTGACGATCATTTTTTCAAACATTAAGGGTCATAGCCTCGTGATGTTGAATCTGCTTCCATCACTATTTCTGGAAGTACAATCCAGGTCACACCAACTTGCAGCTTTAAACAAAAAAAAATCCCTTTATCTTGGTTTCTTTTGTCAATTGTCTTACATTTGTGTCCTCTGGTTCCCGATCCCATCACCGCTCCAGTTTATTCCGATTTTCTTTATCAAGATCCTTCATGATTTTTGGACACACTTCCCCAAATTTTCTCTGTGCCATAAAAAACAACTCCAGCTTAGAAACATAGAAAAACTACAGCACAAACAGGCCCTTCGGCCCACAAGTTGTGTCGAACATGTCCCTACCTTCTAGACCTACCTATAACCCTCCGTCCTATTAAGCTCCATGTACTCATCCAGGAGTCTCTTAAAAGACCCTATTGAGTTCGCCTCCACCACCTCTGACGGCAGCCGATTCCACTCGCCCACCACCCTCTGTGTGAAAAACTTACCCCTAACATCTCCCCTGTCCCTACCCCCCCAGCACCCTAAACCTGTGTCCTCTCGTAGCAGACATTTCCAGGGGAGATCAGCTTCTCTGATCTCTCCAGTTAACTGGAGTCTTTCATCCCTGGTACCATTATAGTAAATTTCCTCTGCACTCTCTCCAAGGCCTTGATATCTTTCCTGAGGTATGGCCCCCAAATTAGTTGCAAAACTGCAGATAGGTTCTAACCAGCATTTTAGCAACATTTAAAACTTCCTTACTTTTGTACATTTTTTCTCTATTGATAAAACCAAGGATCTCACATACCCCTTTATCAGCCTTCTCAACTTGTCTTGCCTCCTTCAAAGATCTACATTTATATGTTCATTGCCCTCCTGATGTTTGCTACTCTGCCATTTCTGTGTTTCCTCTTATAAAATTTGAAATTCTGTTTTCTGCAGATCATTAACAGGTATGAGAATACTTCCCCAACCCAAGTTTGTAAAAGAACATAGAAACAGAGAAAATCGAAGCAGGAGGAGGCCATTCGGCCCTTCGAGCCTGCGCTGCCATTCTTCATAATCATGGCTGATCATCCAACTCAATAGCCTAATCCTGCTTTCTCCCCATAACCTTTGATCCCATTCACCCCAAGTGCTATATCCACTCATCATTACTCTCTGCTTCTCTCCCTTAGCCAATTTTGGATCCATAAAGCCACAATGCCAATGATCCCATGGTCTTCAGTTTTGTAACGATATCCATTAAATGGTCCTTGATCAAATTCCTTTTGTAATTTCCAAAATCAATATCGATCACACTACCCTCATTCACTCTCTCTAATACTTCACTGCTCTTTATTACAGGTGGGATTGAGACATTAACCCAGGATGTTAGGTTGGCACGGTGGCTAGCACTGCTGCCTCACAGCGCCAGGGACCCGGTTTCAATTCCTTGGGTCACTGTCTGTGTGGAGTTTGCACATTCTCCCCGTGTCTGCGTGGGTTTCCTCCAACAATGCAAAGTGATGCAGGATAGGTTGATCAGCCATGTTAAATTGCCCCCTAGTGTCGGAGGATTAGTAGGATAAATATGTGGGGATAGGGCCTGGGGTGGGATTGTTGTCAGTGCAGGCTTGATGGGCTGAATGGCCTCCTCCTGCTCTGTAGGGATTCTGTGTGGGTGGTCATTTAAAGAACCTATGGCACTATTTTGAAAAAGAGCTGGTAATTCCCACAGTATCCTGGAGAACATTCCCGCTTCAGCTAACTACCATCAAAAGTAAAGTTACAATTTGAGCATCTTATTGCTGTTGGAGGGAGGCAGAGCGAGCAGTATTGCACTTCCAGGCAACTCATTGTGAGTGAAGGGTTGGAGATGATTTTGAGTGGTGTGATCAGATGCTCCATACTCATAATACTCATCGCCATCCCCTGCTTCTGCATGCGAGGATAACAGCAAAGTGGAGTGATTGAGTGTGAATTTTTCACTCTCTGCCCACGTCAGCTGTGAGAAAAAGCTAGCAGCCCATTTCCAGTTTTTGTACTTCCCCAGCTGGCTGCTGGAGAGAGCACCAAGGTAAAGCTTTGCTCTGGTGTTTCTAGGTCTGCTACATCTGGAAGATGTTAGATTTATTAAAAGTATTGTTACATGGCACTTTTACTTTTTTCCAATAATCAGCTGATATCTGTCTTTCAAATACACTGAGTGCAAAAGGAGTGGTACTCTTTAAATAGTCTATCACCAAATGCAGGATAAATAATGAAATGTTTCCGTTCTGAATGGACTATTGCTTATCTAAGACACTGAATAATTTATTGAAATGCAGTAATTGTCAATATTTGGCAAATATAGCAGTCGCCATCTTGTGCACAAGCAGCAATGAGATGTACGAGTTGTTAAACAGAAACATGGGTAGGTTATTCAACTCTTGTCTGCTGTGTCGGAGCAGGAGGCAGCCAGGCAGCTCCTCAAGCCTGATCTCCCAGTAAATTAGATCTTTGTTGACCTGTATCTTAATTCCATCACCTTAGTTTCATAATCCTATTGATTGCGGGAAGTATTTTGATGAGGACACCTGGAGAACCCCTCGTTTCCCTTCAAATGCCATAGAATCTTTAACCTCGATAGAATAGTCATTCAGATCCTGGAGAGAGGCTTGAACCCACAGTCTTCTGCCTCTGTCATAAGTCCTGCCATCTAAAGCCAGGCTGAAGGAGAAAACTGGGAGCTAAATTGAACAACTGTTTTGAAGAGCCAGTGCAGATATAATAGGCTGAATGGCCTCTTTTGTGTTGTAGGTGTGTGGTGTTGGTGTGGTGTGGTGTGGTGTGGTGTGGTGTGGTGTGGTGTGGTGTGGTGTGGTGTGGTGTGGTGGGGTGTGGTGGGGTGGGGTGGGGTGTGGTGTGTTGTAGGTGTGTGGTGTGGTGGGGTGTTGGTTACAGTTCAGTCGGTCTGAATAAGTCTTTGTTGCCATTTGTAGGTTAATTGTAAGTCTTTATTGACTCTTAGAACTATATACAAATACACAGTAAAGTTTATTAAAGTTTATTTATTAGTCACACATAGTCTTACATTAACATAGCAATGAAGTTACTGTGAAAATCCCTTAGTTGCCACACTCCGGCGCCTGTTCGGGTACACTGAGGGAAAATTTAGCATGGCCAATGCACCTAACTGGCACACCTTTGGACTGTGGGAGGAAACCGGAGCACCTGGAGGAAACCCACGCAGACACGGGGAGAATGTGCAAACTCCACACGAACAGTGACCCAAGCCGGGAATCGAACCTGGGTCCCTGTGAGGCAGCAGTGCTAACCACTGTGCCCCCGTGCCGCCCCGGATACAAACTTGGAGCTGTCTCCATGCTGGCTGGTACACATGTCTCTGTCCAACACCACACTGGCCCTGGGGTGTGGGTCATGTGCTGTCCTATATCACTGTGTAGGTGGTGCTGTGCTTAATCCCACATTAACCCTATATATGCCAGTCCTTTATACCTCAGTAAAATTTCTATGATTTAAGGGAGGGGAGCGTGGGGGAGTTGAGCCTGAAAGTTGAATGGAGATTGGATGACTGATGCCTAGTTAGTGATCAGAGTGAACTGGTTGGGATTCAGAAGTTCAACCTGTGAGCATTCGGACTGTGTGTGTGTGTGTGTGTGTGTGTGTGTGTGTGTGTCGGGTATGTGTTGATCTGATGCAGTGGTAAATGTCATTGCTTTGCTGGCGAGGGTAATGTGAGCAATTGTCTTTCTATAGGCTTTCAGCACTGCTTTAATTCTGTACTGATTGCGGTCCACAAAATAAAAAGGTGACAGGCTGGTTGTGAACACATTTATGCAAAAGACCCAGAAAGCAATAAAGATCAGCCACTCTCAAAAAGCAAATGGAAAAGGAAAATAATGGCGTTGCTGTATGTGTTTTGTCTGTGTGCAGCCGCTTTGGGACTCCTGATGAGCTGAAGGAGCTGGTGGACACAGCCCACTCGATGGGACTGACTGTGCTACTTGATGTTGTGCACAGCCATGCATCGAAGAACACAGAGGATGGCCTCAACATGTTTGATGGGACTGATTCTTGCTTCTTCCACTCTGGAACCCGTGGTACTCACGCGCAGTGGGACAGCCGACTTTTTAACTATTCAAAGTAAGTGATTTTGAAAATGTCCTTTTCAGCCCATTAGTGTTTGCTTTTTTTTCTCGCTTCACTTTATACAATAAATACCCCAAGCTGACTAAGCTCTGTTAAGATTTTCTTGGAGACAGCATCCTGCTGTTGAAACTGAACAGATTCTTTGTAACTCTCTCTAATTAATCCTCCAAGGGCTCTTTCAGATGGATGTTTTTGAAAGTTTTGCTCAGGGACAGTGAAATCAGAATGACTTTGTTTGAATTATAATTTTTCTGATTCCTTTCTCTCCCTCGACCTTGATAATCCTCTGTTTTACATTGATCCAGCTCAACTCTCAGTGAATCACAAGTTGGGGCCTCCTGCTGGATTGCTGAGTAAGGTCGCCTGGCACAATCTGTGAGGGAGATTGACAACCCAGGACTGTCTTCCCAGCACTCCAGCAGTTTTGAAGGCTCCTGTGTCTAATGTTCTGTTGGATTCTCGAGGGGGTTGTCTCTTGCTCACTCTTTCTGCTCCAGGCATCCTCTGCCCTCACTCCCACGGTTGTCCTCCATCCATATCCCACCACTTACTGACTCTTTTCCCTCGCTGCCACCTGTCCTTAGGAGATTGAGAGATTTTTGGGCTATAATGGAATGCAAGATGGCTGTGGGGGTTCGGCAGGAATGTCAAGTTCAAGTAGATTCGCTGTTATGTTGGTGGAGCAATCTGGAGGACGCCATATAGCCCAATCCTGCTCCCGTTTCTTATAAAACGAGAACATTGCAAAAGAGGAATGAGCAAAGAGGATTGCCTTATGGTTCCATTTCCCTGGTATCTCTTTTCTAATGTAACCAAGAAGGAGACATCAGCAGACTTAATGGGCCGAATGACCTCCTTCTGCACTGCAGGGATTCTATGGTTTATAGAGGTGGAACTCGAATTTTGGCTGCTGATGCAAACTCCACAAAATCACCCAAGGCTGGAATTGAACCTGGGTCCCTGGTGTGAGGCAGCAGTATTAACCAAAGCAGGGCTAGCCGAATGCCATTGTCCAAATAATGTAAAGAGCAGCAATTATATTGTCTAGCAGGAATATTGGAATAGGCCATTCAGCCCATCAAATCTGTTCCCCCATTCAATGAGATCATGGCTGATCTGTGGCCTAACTCCATACACCTGCCTTTGGCCCATATCCCTTAATACCATTGCTTCACAAAGACTTATCTATCTCGAATTTAAAGGTAGCAATTGCTCTAACATCAACTACCATTGTGGAAGAGAGTTCCAAACCTCTACCGTGCTTTGTGTTGAAGTGCTTCCTAATTTTTAGACTATGCCCCAGTTCTAGAATCTCCAACCAGTGGAAATAGTTATCTTTCTCTAGCCTGTCTTTTCCTGTTTATATCTTGAAGACTTCGATCAGATCAACCCTTAACCTTCTAAATGCTAGATTCTAGAGAAACAGGTCCAATTTGTATAATCTCCCCTCATAATTAAACCCTGAATTCCAGGTATCATTCCTGTAAACCTCCGCTGTACTCCCTCCAAGGCCAATATATCCTTCCTAAGGTGTGGTGCCCAGATCTGCTCACAGTGACTCCCATGTGGGCCTAACCAGGGTTTTGTACAGCTGCAGCATAGCTTCTCCATCTTTATATTCCAGCCTTCTAGATATAAAGGCCAGCTTTCCATTAGCCATCTTGATGATTTTCTGTACCCGTACGTGGCATTTTAAAGATCTCAGCACCTGAACCCCCAAGTCTCTTTGGACTTCCACTGCATTTAACTTCACACCATCTAGAAAGTACTCTGGTTTATTCGTTTTTGGTCCAAAATGAATAAGCTCAGACTGGAAATCTATCTGCCACACTTTGTCCATTCACCTAGTCTATCAATATCACTCTGTAATGTCGTGCTATCATCTACACTGTCTACAATACCGCCTAACTTTGCGTTATCAGCAAATTATGATATATGACTTTCTGTGCCTGTATCTGAGTTAATATTGTGAACAGTTGAGACCCCAGTTGATTCTTGTGGGGCATCACTAGTCACATCCTGCCGGTTTGACTACCTACACATTATTCCTACTTTCTGTCACTTGCCACTCAACCAATTGCCCAGCCATATCAGCAATTTGCCCTCAGTTCCATTGGCTTCTACCTTAGTTAACTGTCTCGTATGTGAGACTTTATCAAAGGCTTTCTGGAAGTCCATTAAACAACATCCATAGACATTTCCCTGTCCACTACCTTAGCTTTATCGGGCATTATCTACAAGTAATGAATCCACGTTGGCTCTGCCTGATTAACTGAAAATCTTTGAGATGTTCAGTTTCCCTGTCCTCGATTATAGACTCTCTCAATTTTCCCACCACTGTGTTAGGCTAACTGGTCTGTAATTCCCTGGATATTTTTTTCACCCTTCTTAAAAGCGGAGTGATGTGAGCAATGTTCCAATCCAGGGGGCAACTTCTGAATCTAGGGAATTGCGAAAGATTATAGTTGGGGCATGGACGATGTGCTCCCCTACTTCCTTTCACACCCTCGGATGGAAACCGTCCGGTCCTGGGGATTTGTCACTCTTTAGTTTTCCATTAATTTCCTCAGTGTCAAAACTTTACTTCCGTGAATTGTATTTAATCCCTGTCCCCGATCCACTATTAAATTCTTTGGGACGTCTGGTAAGCCATCCCCCCTTTCCTGCTGTAAATACTGAGGCAAAGTAATTATTTAACATGTCTGCCATTTTCCCAAAGGTGTTAACAATATTTCAGTCTTTAGTGGGCATACATTGTTCTTGACCACCTGCTTTTCCTTTAACTATAGCATTTCTTCTTATTGATCTTGATAACCCTTGCAAGTCTCCTTTCATAATCCCTTTTCGTAGCTCTTATAAGCCAGTTTGTGGCCCTTTGCTGGTTTTACTGTCTGTTCCATTCAGTAGGATCTGTGCTGTATTTTGCATTTTTGTAATCCCTTTCTTTTAGTTTAATGCTGTCCCTTATCTCTCGTTCTTCAGGACTGTTTTTTCCTGTGTGGTGGAGCTTTTCCTTCTCAGGGGTATAAACTGGTTCTGTATTGTGTTCAGTGTTTCCTTAAATATCCCCCACTAGCCTTTGGTTGCTTTACCCATTCGCAACTTTTCCCAGGTTACTGCAGACAGTCTCTGTCTCATCTTATTAAAGTCAACCTTAACTAAATCCAAAATTCCAGTTGCTGATTCATGCTTTTCGCTTTCAAACGCCACACTGAACTCGATCATGTTGTGATCACTATTTGATAAATGTTCCTGCACAATTAGGTTACTAACTAAATTCTGCTCATTGCTGTGACCAGAATGTCTGTAGATGATGATAATGGTTGAAGGACGTGGTTTGGAAAGGAATTGGGTCTTTGGGAAGCTGATTCAATGATTCCCTTGCTAAGGAAGTTTAAGTTGCAATGTTTTGTGAGGTAATGTGCTCTGAAAAGAGTTAAAGTAGTTTGTCAGAATCATCAGCAGAAGAGTTGATGGATTGTAGGAAGATCTAACGTTGGAGGAGCTCTTGAAATCATAGTTCAGACCAGTGAGCCTTTGCAACAAAATGGGTGGTTGGAGAAATTTGAGAGTAAGTTCAAGAACGTTGGTCATTCACCAGGAAGCGGTAACTTGTTTAGAAAAGATACCGGCGTTGGGCTGGGGTGGGCACAGTAAGTCTCACAACACCAAGTTAAAGTCCAACAGGTTTATTTGGTAGCATGAGCTTTTGGAGCACTGCTCCTTCATCAGGTGAGTCTCACCTTTGCGAAGTATGTGTGTGTATCTGAACTTGCACCAATTCCTCTTTACCCATCACCCTTATGTTTACAAACCTACTTTGGCTCCTCGTGCAGCAACATCTCCCATTCAAAATGCTCAGCCTTGTGTTCACTCACTATGTGAACTTGCTCCTCCAAATCCCTGATGTGGAGTTGCCGACGTTGGACTGGGGTGGGCACAGTAAGAAGTCTCACAACACCAGGTTAAAGTCCAACAGCTTTATTTGGAATCACGAGTCCTCAGAGCACTGCTCCTTCACTCACCTGCTGAAGAAGCAGCGCTCAGAAAGCTCGTGATCACATATAAACCTGTTGGACTCTAAGCTGGTGTTGTGAGACTTCTTGCTCCTCCCAATCTCTGTAATCTCCATCAGACATACAAACACTTTGCGATCTCTGCCTTCCTCCAATTCTTTCCTTTTTCCCCATCCCTCATTTCCTTTGTCCCTCCGTGAGTGATCATGTCCTCAGCTGCCTCAGTCTGTAAGTTCTGGAACTTTCTACCTAAACCTTTCAGCCTCTCTACCTTCCCTCCTGTAAGATGCTCCTTAAAATCTATCCCATAACTGAGTTTGCGATCGTCTGGCCTCCTATCCCGCTATGTGGACTGACACATTTTTATTTGATGATCCTGTGAGGTTCATTGGGACCTTTTTAATTACATTAAAGACACAATATAACTGTGAGTTGTTACTGGAATTATGTATTTCTTGTAATTTCTCAGCTCTGGCCCCCTCCACGGTAGTGAGTGTTATAAAACAGAGTTTGATTCCGAGCCACATCTGGCAGATATTAGGGCAGAAGGCTAAAACCTTGGTCAAAGAGGACATTTTAAGGAGCATCTTAAATGAGGGAAGTGAGATACGGAGGCTGACAGGTATAGGTAGGGAATTCTAGAGCTCACGTGCCCAGGCAGCTGAAGATTGCCAATAGTAGAGACAAAGGAAATCGGGGATGGACAAAAGACTAAAATTGGTGGAAGGCAGAGATTAAAATCCAGGATAATCAAAAGTATAGGACTGGGGGAGAGCAAATATCTCGGAGTGTGTGGGCTGGAGGAGATTACAGAGATAGAAAGGGTCGAGGGCCTGGAGGTACCTGAAAACAAGGACAAGAATTTTCAAGTCCAGTAGTTGTTTAACCAGTACCCACTGTGGGTCAGCGAGCAGAGAGGTGATGGTGAATGGGACTTGGTGTAAGTTTGGACACAGGCAGCGGAGTTTTGGGTAACCTCATGTTTATGCGGGTAGCGTGTGGGAGGCAAGACAGGAATGTGTTAGAGTTATCAAGCGTGAGCTAACAGGGATGCGGATTTCAGCAGCAGATAAGCTGAGGCATGAGCAAAGTGAGGGAGAGGGAAATAAATGGTCTTCATGATAGCACCGAATGTGGTCAGAAGCTCACCTCACAGTCAAATATGACACCAAGGTTGTACACAGGAGTGTTTGTCTCCTGTTGGCCATGAAACCAAGCCTGAACATAAAACATCAGATTAGGGGGATGGGAAGGAAAGGGAAGTAAATCTAAACAAAGAAACATTTCCTCATGTTAGGTCGGTCAGATTGGGTTGTGTTCATGGTGTAAAGGTTATTGATTTTTCTGTTCTTTTTAATGAATCTACTAATGTTTTGAGACTTTGAAATCTGGTGGAGCCAGGAAAACATTTCTCCTGCTGCGAAATCCTGCATTTTTTTTTGCTTACTGGTGCCAAATGTTGAAAAGGTATCGGAGTTGGGAGCTAATTGGCCGCCTTCCTCCTCAAAAGTGACAGGTACTGCTAAATTATGAAAAAGGAACCCTTTTAAAAGTCACCAGAGATTGGAAAAGTGCAGTCTTTGTGGCTATCTTGAGTTAATGAAACCCATATCTAACTGGAAACACATGGCTACTTACCTTCTGAACTGACACTGCAGATTGATACAGCTGCAGAGTGCCTCAGTGCATGCTGAGAGTGCAGGGTCCCCTGGTCAGCCTCCAGCTAGAAGCAGCCTCCACGGTGATATCACAGAGATGCCCCGATAGCCCCCTTTGACCAGAAATCTGAGATTCAAATCTCTAGCCTCCCAGAATGATCAGCTGAAGGGATGGCAAAACCGGCCTCAGCGTCACTGAGGAAGGGAACGGTTTACTCGAGTCCTCTTATCTAAATCATTGCCCATTTCTTGTTTAAAACTGTCTGCCTTGACCACAGTTAGTTTGGTAGATGGAGCAGTCCTGCTGTCAAGTTCAAACTCCACTCCAGAGATTTGAGCACAATCTAGGCTGATATCCCCGCTGCTGCGCTGTCGGGGTGCTGCGCTGTCGGGGTGCTGCGCTGTCGGGCTGCTGCGCTGTCGGGGTGCTGCGCTGTCGGGGTGCTGCGCTGTCGGGGTGCCGCGCTGTCGGGGTGCCGCGCTGTCGGGGTGCCGCGCTGTCGGGGTGCCGCGCTGTCGGGGTGCCGCGCTGTCGGGGTGCCGCGCTGTCGGGGTGCCGCGCTGTCGGGCTGCCGCGCTGTCGGGCTGCCGCGCTGTCGGGCTGCCGCGCTGTCGGGCTGCCGCGCTGTCGGGCTGCCGCGCTGTCGGGCTGCCGCGCTGTCGGGCTGCCGCGCTGTCGGGCTGCCGCGCTGTCGGGCTGCCGCGCTGTCGCGCTGTCGGGCTGCCGCGCTGTCGGGGTGCCGCGCTGTCGGGGTGCCGCGCTGTCGGGGTGCCGCGCTGTCGGAACCAGTGTCTGTCAGATAAGACGTTAGACTGAGGCTCCTTCTCTCCTCTTGGGTCAATGTAAAAGATCCCATGATGTAAAGAAAAAGGGACATCTTCCTGGTGTTCTGGCCAGTATTTGACCTCTGAACCAGCATAACTGAACTGATTTTTGCATTGTTGTGCATGTGAGCTCGCTGTGTTCAAACTGGTTTCTGCGTTTCATATATTTCTCCGGTGACTAAATTTAAAATACATACTCCAGTGGCTGTGAAGCTGATGTCCTGAAGTTCTGTAAGGTGCCATATAAATATAAGTTTTATTCTTTCGATTTTTGTATTGTATTCTTGAATCATTCAGCAGGAGTGGGGTGGCACAATGTTAGCACTCAGCGCCTCACAGCGCTGGTGACCTGGATTTGTTTCCTGGCTTGGGTGTGTGTGCGGTCTGCACGTTCTCCCTGTGACTGCGTGGGTTTCCTTCTGGAGCCCCGGTTTCCTCCCACAGTCCAAAGATGTGCAGGTTAGGTGGATTGGCCATGCTAAATTGCCCCTTAGTGTCAGGGGGACACTAGGGTAAATGCATTGCATTATGGGGATAGGGTCTGGGTGGGATTGTGGTTGGTGCGGACTCAATGGGCCAAATGGCCTCCTTCTGAACTGTAGGGTTTCTATGAGCAGGAATGGCCTGTTTTTGCAACTTCCATACGCCAGGGATCAGGAATCCGGTTGGGGAAATGAGCAGTCAGTATATCTCCTGCACCTTGTGCTAGGCAGTGCCATCTAGTTGAGTTGTGAGGATCTGTTAGCAATACACAGTTGCCCAGGAAATGGTTTATCTCTGCCTTTTAACTCAATGAATTGAAACAAATCAATATAACAAAGCACATGTTTCCTCATTCTTTTCATTGCTACAGCTACTTAGAAAATCTTATAAAAATTCAATGGGTTTTAAATGGAGTTACTGAAGATTACGAGATTGTTATTGATTTGAATTTTTCTTTAAACAGCAATCCTGCGCTCTATTTGCGGCTTTGCCACAAGCCCAGTATATTCATGCAGATGTAAAGGCTGATTGAGAACACTGGCATTATTTATTTGAGGGCTCCCTTTCCTCCTGCAGCATGTGTGCAAGTGCAGAGGATTACGGTACGAGGAGTACAGGATTATCCCTGACATTTTTACAATGGGAAAATGGCCTATTATGTTCGAGTCAAAAAAATAATTCTCCCCCATTATTCAGGCGCTTTAATTATATAAATTTACCAGAATGTGGAGGACAGAAGATGATTAAATGACAAGAAGTGACAATGCAACAAGACAAAAGGAGGCAATAATGAAAGAAATTAGAGAAAAGATGTGCACAAAGCTAGAGGATTTGCCAATGGTTGAAGTGGAGGAGGAGGAGGGAAGCATGGGAAATTGGGAGAAGCAAAGCAGACTGAGTGTGGTGAAAAAAAGGTGGGAGGAGCTCAAAGATATAACTGATGTCTGTGTACTGAGAGGGAACCGACCCTTAAATGTTGGACTTTCACCCATTAAACAGGTTTATGAGGCTAAAGGCAGCAAGATGTTTGACAAGTTACTTCATTTAGTATCGCCAAACCCTTCAATTTAAGCACCCTAAACAACCATATGAAGTCGCGTGCGTTAGCCCTGGATCCAAAACACATGCACATAGATGTTAATGAGGATGGCACAGCGGTTAGCACTGCTGCCTCACAGCGCCAGGGACCCGGGTTCAATTCCGGCCTCGGGTGACTGTCTGTGTAGAGTTTGCACGTTCTGCCCTCCGGGTGCTCCGGTTTCCTCCCACAGTCCAAAGATTTGCAGGTTGGGTTGATTGGCTAAATTGCCTTTCAGTGTCAGGGGGATTAGGAGGGTAAATGTGTGGAGTTATGGGGGTAGGGCCTGGGTGGGATTGTTGTCAGTGCAGACTCGATGGGCCAAATGGCCCCTTCTGTGTTGTCGGGATTCTATGATTCTAGGACTCAGGAGGGTGGCTTCTTCAAATCTGTTCGCTTACCTAAAGGTGTGCAGGTTAGGTGGATTGGCCATGCTAAATTGCCCCTTCGTGTCCTAAGATGTGTAGGTTTGGAGGCTAGCGGGGTAAATACGTGGGTTTATGATGATGGACCAGGGTGTGGGAGGGCCTGGGTAGAATGCTCTGTCGGAGAGTCGGTGCAGACTCTGGGCTGAATGGCCTCCTTCTGCAGTGCAGGGATTCTGTGATTCACTAAAGAAAACAGTTCCTTTTCTACCTTATGTTTAAGAAAACACTAAATTGGATAACCGCCCTAAACTGCTGCAGGAGTCATGGTGTACAATTAGCCCCACACACATCGACTGCATTTCAGATAGCTTACCAGCTTCATGCTGCGTGCTCATTTGAATGATCTGTGTCCAGCCAGGGCTAATCAAAATGAACGCAGCAGCAGGGGGGGCGCCATATCATGAGTGACTAGCACCACTTAAAACTAGCCTGGGGAATAGAGAAATGCATTGTGGCTGGAGTGGATGCTGGAAGAATTAGTTGAAGACAATCTGACCCCAGATAGACTGAGGAATGGTAAAATGTGAGAGAATAAAGCTCCAGAGTTTTCAGCTGGTTCACCTAGTCAGCCCCAGGCGAGGATCCCAGAAGTTATTGACCTGGGTGAGACTTCTTAGTTGTCACCCTCTGGTGTGGATACCTCCTAAATGTCACAAACCTGCGTGAGGAGGGTGACGGGTTCCTTGTCTTTATTCAACCCCACCCTCTGTTGGCAGTAACAATCCAAAAAGGTTCCCTTTCCCCTGGATACCTTTTTCCAACCCCAATCAGCATGTTTGAAATGAAGCCAATTTAACCAGGCTTTCTTGAGTTGAGATTCAGTAAGTTTATTAACTGCTAAAAAGTTAAGGAGAAATGGTAAAACACACATATCTACATTCATACGGATTAGAAGTAAGAATTGAGTCCAATAGTAAGTAAGCATAAATTAAAAGTCATACGGGACATTCTTTGATTTGTGAGGAGTAGATGATGAAGTGTGCTGCCGTTATGAATTGATTCCAGTATAGTTGACTTCTGCAGGTGAGAAGTTGATTCTTCAATTCAGGTGTTCTGTGGTTCCGTAGAAAAATGTCAGTTATTCTTTCCAGCTGCGATCCTTTTTTTCCTGGCTGGTTGAATTCCAGAGTCAGTTTTCTTTGGATAATTACTGCAAAAGATAGTTACTTACTTTTTTTAGGGGCCATGTTTCACGTACACATCAGTGTGGGAAAACTTCCAGCTGCTTTTCCTTGCCACATGCGCACGCACACCGCACACACACACACACACACACACACACACACACACACACACGCACACACACCGGCAAACTGGCAAGCCCTGGGCAACTCTCCTTTAACTCCTTCTTGTGTGTTCCACTAGACCCAGAATCCGCCAGTCAGTCTTGGGAAACAATTGCACCCAGAGTCCTTTTGATGTGATGGCCATCATGTTCCTTCCTCCTTAATAATAGATTCAAGCATTTTCTCAATAACGGATGTGAGACAGATGGAGGAACTATTGACGGCCATTACTGGAATGGCCATTGCAGAGGTAGTGGGACTTAACCAATTGAAGATGGTGGTATCCTCAAACCCAATTCTCATTCGCACACCCAACTTCTCCCTTATCCCAAATACTCCTCTCATTCACAAACTGTAGATGGTGTAACCATGAACTCCTTGTTCACCCTCACAACCTCCACCCCTTCACTGCAACCTTATCCTCGTGCCATTTTCCTTTTAGATACCCAAAAACTGAAACATAACCAGGCAGTGAGGAACAGCAAAAAGACAGTGATGATGAAGACACAGCACGGTTGCTTGATATCATATTCACCACATCAACTCGGATACGGGTGTGCACTGTTACATAGATTAGAACCATGATGTGCATGTGGTGAGATACTGAGCATGAAGTGGGTTCTAACCAGGACAAGAATGACACAGATGCCAGCTTGCTGGATGGTGAGGTTATGCCCTGGTTCAGCCACTGAGATCTTCGATGAGGATGTGGCAGCCTCTAGGTGAATGCTGATGCATGGTTGGGGCATTGGAAAGCCTGCCCGAAAGAATGCTGTCACTGTCATGGACCACAGATGAGTCCAATACCAACTTGGCAGTGAGATTTGTTCAAAGCTTAGAGCCCATTTTTCCAGCGTTGAAGTCATGGCCATGTTTGTTCACCTACTCACAGACCCATCCATGCTGCAGTGTTTGATGGGCAATTTTGTAGCTTCCGCTGTAGCACAACGCAGCCATCCAACATCTTGAATACTACTGTGAAAGTTCAGGCAGCAGTAACCCAATGTCAGACTGCTGCCATCATGAGTGAGATTTAAGATGTTTTTGTTTTCATTTGTGGGACATGGGCGTTGCTGGTTGGCCAGCATTTATTGTCCTAGTTGCCCTTGGAGGGCAGTTGAGAGTTAACCACATTGCTGTGGCTGTGGATTCACATGTAGGCCAGACCAGGTAAGGACGGCAGATTTCCTTCGCTAAAGGGCATTAGTGAACCAGATGGGTTTTTTCGACAATCGACAATGGTTTCATGGTCATCAGTAGATTCTTAATTCCAGATATTTATTATTGAATTCAAAATCCACCATCTGCCGTTGCGGATTCAAACTGGGTCCCCAGAACATAATTTGAGTTTCTGGATTAATAGTCTAGTGATAATGCCACTAGGCCATCACTTTCCCTGGAGAAGGGAAGCTGATGTCTGTGTCATCCTTGTCTTGGTTGGAACCCACTCATGCTCAGTATCTCTCCACATGCAGATCATGGTTCTAATCAATGCATTAGTGCCAAGGGGCTAATGGAGTGCAAATATCTGTGCTGCAACAGTTTGCTAGGATTGCTGAGAATGTGTGACAGTGGCTCCATGGTGCATAATCCTGCTGTCCTCTCTGAAGATGACGGTATTTGTCCTCTCACCTTTACCAGTATGTTCGCTTTGCAGGTCAGTCAACCAGACTGTTGCCACTCATGCAGCCTAAAGTCAGTCCTTCTAAGTCCAGAGCTGCTGGATGCTATCCTCTAAGGTCATCTGTTGTCTCCTCTACTGAAGTTCACGGTTGAGGTTCAGATAGGGGGAATTGATTCCTGAACACCCTCGGTGGATATATCTTGCTGAGACATTCTTCTCTCCTTTTCCTCACTCTTCCAGCAGCTTTGATGTGGAGATGCCAGTATTGGACTGGGATGGGCACAGGAAGAAGTCTCACAACACCAGGTTAAAGTCCAACAGGTTTATTTGGTAGCACGAGTTTTTGGAGCACTGCCCCTTTATCAGGTGAGTCACCTGATGAAGGAGCAGTGCTCTGAAAGCTTGTGCTACCAAATAAACTTGTTGGACTTTAACCTGGTGTTGTGAGTCTTCTATCTGTTCCAGCAGTTGGTCCTGCTCAGGGTAACCGCTGCTTATTCTACACTTCATGCTGCATTGCAAGGCAAATACCTACGAGTGAACTCGTGTGTGGGAGCAACTTGTTTTTGCAGAAGCCTTGAAGTCAGCGAAAAATCATTCCGTATCTGGCACATCGCTCCCTGCCAATCTTTGCAACTTGAAACAGCTATAGAAAACCCCAGGGCTTGTAGAAACATGGAAGCAGTCAGAATAACTCGACCAGCAAACTAACCTGTAAATAGCTAATTCCTTTGAATAGCATTAGTGACGGTCCTTCCTTCTGCTGAGCTTTTGCTTAACAGTGTCAAGTTAAGAGAGACCATTGGATGGAATGTAGTTCTCCAAAATGGCACCACTGGCATCAAAATAGCAGCTATTGCCGTCATGGTCTGTTTGCTCTGCACACTTCTGGTCAATGCACTCATATCTCTCCACAAGTGTGAACAAACAAACATGTGAATTAGGAGCAGTATGTCACATGGTCCTCATTTTAACCTCAACTTCACATTCCTACCTAACCTCTAACCTTTCACTCCTTGCTTATTGAGAATCTGTCAATTCCTGCCTTAAAAATATTCGAAGATTCTGCCTCAACTGTCTTTTGATGAAGAGAATTCCAAAGTCCCACAGCCTTTTCAGAGGAAAAAAAATCCTCATATCTGTCTTAAATGGGCGACCTCTTATTTTTAAACATTGACCTAGTTCTATGCTTCTCACACAAGAGAAAATATCTTTTCTACATTATTCCTGTCAAGGCCCCTCAGTATATTGTATGTTGCAGTCAAGGCATCTCTTCCTTTCTAAACTCTAGCAGATACAGGCTGACCCTGTCTATCCTTTCCTGGTATTAATCCAGTAAATCTTCTCAACTGCTTCCAATGCTTTTACATCTTTCCTTAAATAATGAAAGCAATGCTGTAGATAGTGCTCCAGATGTGATCTCAGCAATACCCTGTATAACTGAAGCATAACCTCCCGCTGTTGTATTCAATTCCCCATGCAATAAACAGCAACAGTATGTTGACCTTCATAGCCAGAGGATTAGAGTACAAGAATAGGATCCAAAGAGTGGTGAATGTGTGAAATTCACTACCATAGAAAGTAGTTGTGGCCAAACCGTTGTGTGATTTCAAGAAGCAATTAGATATAACTCTTGGGGCCAAAGGGATCAAGGCAATAAGGGGGAAGGCAGGATCAGGATATTGAATTCAACAATCAACCATGATTAAAATGAATGGTGGAGCAGGTTCGAAAGGCTGAAAGACCTACTCCTATTTTCTATGTATCAATGTACCCTATTAGATCTGCTAATTACTCGCTGCACCTTCATATTAACCTTTTGCAGTTCATGCACCAAGACATCCAGGTTCCTCTGCATCTCAGAGCTCTGCAGTCTTCCACTATTTGGATAAAGTGCTTTTTAAAAATTTGTTCTGCCAAAATGGACAATTTCACCTTTTTCCACATTGTACTCCACTTGCCAGATCTTTGCCCACCCTTGCAGGCTCCTTATGTCCACTTCACAACTTACTTTCCTATCTATCTTTGTGCCACTTTGGGAGGTATGCAGGCACATGTAAGCACCCTGGCTCAGTAGGTATTAATGTGCCCAATTTCTTACCTGGTATATTTTTATAAACTTCTTTTGTCGTCAATTTCCTGTTAGATACAACGCTCCAATATTTTATGACCGCGCGGTTGCCAAGCAGAGATGAGAGGTTCCATGTTTTTTCACACCATACTGTTATTTCCAATCATTGTTTTCACTGAGCCATAGCTTTGTTGAAAATAACCTTTGATGCATTTTGTTATTGCAATATGAAAGGTGATGCAGTTCTATGATCCCCTGTTCTTACCATGATTAATGCTGTGAGGAAACCCTGTGTTTCAAAAGCTGATGTGTATTATCATCATCATTGAGGCAAAAAAATACTTTTGAGAAGAAAATTCGAGTCAGTTGCATCCATGGTCTTTGTCAGAAGTAAATAAAATGTGAAATAATACTATATTTTCACACCAGACACCAGCTGACCAATTCCACAAGCTCTCGAAGTAATGGTGTCCTCATCTTAAAGATGGGGATATTCGCAAACATCTTCAATCTCTCTCTACACTAATCTGAGATTCCTATCTGCTTCAAGAAGTTGACCTTCATCCCAGTACCAAAGAAAAGTCAAGCAGCGTGCCTTAATGACTATTGTCCAGTCCTCTGACATCCATTCGAAAGGTTAGTCATGGCACAAATTAATTCCGGCCTCCCAGGTTGCCTGGATCCACTACAGTTCGCCTACGCCCAACACGTCCACAGCAGACGCCATCTCGCTGGCCGGGCACTCAACTCTGGAACACCTAGATAACAAAGACACCTGTGTCAGACTCCTATTTATTGATTACAGCTCAGCCTTCAACACCATTATTCCCACGAACCTCATTTCCAAACTCCATGTCCGAGGGCTCGCCCCCTCCCTCTGTGACTGGATCCTGAACTTCCTAACCCACCAACTGCAATTAGTAAGGATAGGCAACCACACCTCCCCCACGATCATCCTCAACACTGGTGTCCCACAAGGCTGTGTCCTCAGCCCCCTACTACACTCATATACCTATGACTGTGTGGTCAAATTCCCCTTCAACTCGATTTACAAGTTTGCTGATGACACCACCTTAGTGGGTCAGACCTCAAACAATGATGAGACAGAGTACAGAAAAGAGATAGAAAATCTTGTGAACTTGTGCAATGACAATAATCTCTCCCTCAATCTCAACAAAACGAAGGAGATACCCAGCGACTTCAGGAAGCGTAAAGGAGAACATGCCCCTGTCTACGTCAATGGGGATGAAGTAGAAATGGTTGAGAGCTTCCAAGTTTTTAGGTGTCCAGATCACCAACAATCTGTCCTGGTTCCCCCCATGCCGACGCTATAGTTAAGAAAGCCCACCAACGCCTCTACTTTCTCAGAAGACTAAGGAAATTTGGCATGTCAGCTACGATTCTCACCAACTTTTACAGATGCACCTGAGAAAGCAAACTTTCTGTTTGTGTCACAACTTGGTATGGTTCTTGTTCTGTCAGAGACCGCAAGAAGCTACAAAGGGTTGTGAATGTAGCCCAATCCATCATTCAAACCAGTCTCCCATCCATTGACGCTGTCTACACTTCCCGCTCCTTCGGAAAAGCAGCCAACATAATTAAGGACCCCACGCACCCTGAGCATTCTCTCTTCCATCTTCTTCCATCGGGAAAAAAATACAAAAGTCTGAGGACACGTACCAACTGACTCAAGAACAGCTTCTTCCCTGCTGGCGTCAGACTTTTGAATGGACTTACCTCGCACTAAGTTGATCTTTCTCTACATCCCAGCTATGACTGTAACACTACATTCTGCATTTCTCCTTTCCTTCTTGATGAATGGTATGTTTTGTCTGTATAGCACTCAAGAAACAATCCTTTTCACTGTATGCTAATACATGTAACAATACTAAATCAAATCAAATCTTATTGCTGGTTTTCCTGCAGTGTGAGAGGATTGTGGAGCGTTTGTTAAGGTTTGAAGATCGTATATTTTAATGTTGAGTGCCAGAGCTGTAAAGTTATGCTTGCTTCTGATGACTTTAACTTGTTTTTCTACCCTCATTCCTGTGATACCCAAGCAATATTTGATCATCTAAGTACATCACTTAGTTGCACTCTCATCGCTGGGTCCGAAGGTTCTGGGCTCAAACGCCATTCCAAATACTTCAGAACAAAAATCAAGGCTGATGCTTCCAGTGCCGGACTGAGAGATGTTGTCTGTCAAATGAGACTTTAAGCTGAGGCCCAGTTTGTCCCTTCAGCTGTAGGACAGTGATTCCATTCTACGATTCAAAAACAGCAGGGACTTCTCCTCAGTGGCATGGCCATGATTCATCCTTAAATCAGCAACACTATAAGCATTTTTGTTTGCGGGAGTTTGCTGTGTGTAAATTGGCTGCCACATTTCCGACATTACCACAGTGAGTGCACTTCACAAAGTATTTTTTCAGCTGTAAAGTACTTTGGGAGTTGTGTTAGAAATACAAGTTCTTTCTTTATATGCATCGACATAAATTCTCATTCCTTATCGGATAATTATTCAGTTTCTTTTTTTTTGAAGAATTAAATCAACATCGTGCAAATTGCTTTCGGTGGCAATCATTTTTACCTAACGACTCCCTTGCCCTATCTAAGTGGTGAGAGCTTAGCTAGTTTGGTGATATAACAAAGTTACAATATTGCTTGCATTTATATAGCAGTTTTAACAAAGTAAAATGCCCCAAGGGACTTAATAGGAACGTTATCAAGCACAATTCGACACCAGGTCAGAAAAGGAGATATTAGAAAACGTGATGAAAAGGTTGGATAAGGTGGTGGGTTTTAAAGAATGTCTTGCAGGAGAAGGGTGAGGTGGAGAGGTTCAGGGAGAACTTAGAATGCTACAGTGCAGATGGAGGCCATTCAGCCCATTGAGTCTGCACCGACCACAATCCCACCCAGGCCCTATCCCCATAACCCCATACATTTACCCTAGCTAGTCCCCCTGACACTAAGGCAATTTAGTATGGCCAATCCCTAACCCGCACATCTTTGGACTGTGGGAGGAAACCGGAGCACCCATGCAGACAGTGACCCAAGCCGGGAATCGAATCCGGGTCCTTGGCGCTGTGAGGCAGCACTGCTAACCACTGTGCCACCGTGCCGCCCAGGGAGAGAATTCCTAAACTTTGAAGGCCTAAACAACGGAAGGAGCGAGTACCAATGGTGGGGTGATTAAAATCAGTAATGCACAAGAGGCTTGGATTGATAGAGTGCAGAGATCCTGAGGGAGTTATCTGTCTGGAAAAGCTCGGGAAGGGCAAAGCAATTGTGGGTTTTCAAAACAAGGATGTGAACTTCAAAACTGAGGTGTTACAATAACTTGATGTAAGTGGGTGAATGTGCAGATGATAAATGGTCAGGTTGAAGTCCTGACACTTCACATAGTAGCATGTTGCTGTGAAGATTTTATTGCATTTTACAGCCAGCTTAGAAATCATTACAGGCCTTCACTTACTCTTCCCCAACACTGGTGTCCTGAAAATCTTTTTTCTTTGTTCTTGAGATGTGAATGACCCTGGCAAGACAACATTTATTATCCAACTGTACCTTTGAGTCAATCACATTGATTGGGCAAACATCGGTTCTGTTTCTTGAAGGACATCAGTAAAACAATTGGATTTTTCTCACTATTCAGCAGCTTTTGTGGGCATTTTCCTGGTGCCAGTCCACAGTTTACAAGATTTATTGAGTTCAGATTCACAATTTGTAATGATGAGATTTGACGCTGGGTTACTAATCCAGTCCCACGGTCATTAGGCTGCAGGATTTGGGAATCTGGTTGGATAGTGCAAATTGGTATGAATATACAGTAAAACAGAGAAGAGTGGAGTTTATTTGAATGGATTAACCCTGCCCTCTGAATGTTTCTTCATCCTATTAACATTTGAGATATCCAGTATCAGTTGGTTAATCGCATAGCCAAGTATTGAACTGAGCCTTATAGAGCAGGAGAATCTCAGCTTTGATTTCTAGCCTGTGCTGTTTGCTCATCATATTTGAGGTAGTGACAGGGCTGCAACTGGGCTCTGTGCTTCTGAGTTATAGAGAGGGTTAACAAAAAATCAATCTCAGGATGTGAAAAGGCCAGAAACTCACCAAGGCTCCTTCGACAGCAAATATGTGACTCCTACCACCGAGAAGGCCAAGGGCAGCAGATGAATGGGAACACTACCATTTAAAAGTTCCCCTCCAAGCTACTTACCATCTTGACTTGGAACTGTATCACCATTACTTCACTGTTGCAGGGTTAAATTCCCGAAACTCCCTCCCTAACAGCACTCTGGGTGTACCTACACCACATGGACTGTAGCAGTTCAAGAAGGCAGCTTACCATCACCATCTCGAGGTGAATTAAGGATGGGCAATAAATACAGGCATAGCCAGCGATATCCACTATCTCATGAACAGATAAAACAAAAGGGATTTATTGCTCATCCCTACTTCCCCTTGAGAAAGTGGTGGGTCCTCTTCTTGAACCTCTACCGCCTGTGTGATGAACTTACTCCATAATCCTGAATTCTGACCCTGTGACAGTAAAGGAATGGGCATCATATGTGCTAATTGGGAAGGTGTGTGCTTTGGAGGTGATGGAGTGTCAATGCACTTGCTTCCCTTTTCATTCAAGTTGATGGAGGAAGTGGATGGGATAACAAAGAAAATTACAGCATAGGAACAGGCCCTTCGGCCCTCCAAGCTTGCACCGACTATGCTACTGACTGAACTAAAGCCCCCTACCCTTCCGGGGACCATATCCCTCTATTCCCACCCTATTCATGTGTTTGTCAAGACGCCCCTTAAAAGTCACTATCGTGTCTGCTTCCACTACCTCCTCGGCAGGCACCCACCACCCTCTGTGTAAAACATCTCCTTTAAACCTTGCCCTTCGTGCCTTAAACGTATGCCCCTAGTAATTGACTCTTCCACCCTGCATTTTACAAGTGGATCCCAGTCAATATAGGGAAAGTTAAAATCTCCCACCACAACAACCCTGTTACTTTTACACCTTGCCAAAATCTGCCTACTGGATACTGACCAAGCTGCTTTGCCCTGGATGGTGTTGAGCTTCGACAAGGTGGTTGGAACTGCCTTTATCCAAGCATGGCGAGAGTGTCTTACAGAAAATGGAATGTCCCAGGAGCATCAGGAGCTGAGTCATTCACCACAGAGTCATCAGCCTCTGACCTCTTAACGAGGTTGTTTTGGGTGCTTCAGCGTTCTGAGTTAGCAGAATGTTGGTGTTGTTGACCTCACTGATTCCTGTCTCGTGGAAATTAATCAGATGCAACAAGAACTAGATTTAACACTGGTTCCGGTCTTCGCTGTGACGTGTGAAGAGCATCTCTCTAATCGACCATTTCCGATGGGTTCAGTTATTTTAATCTCTGCATGAAATATTGGTCTTATGTTTCTCTTCACTGATCTGTTTTTCGGATGAGACATTAAGTTGCGGCCTTGTCTGCTTGCTCAGGTGAATGTGGGAGGTCCCACTATTATATTCTTTCACCTCTGAGTTCACTGTCCTCTGAACCTCCTTAAATCTTTCCTCAATGAAGTTCCATGGCCATCCCCTTGACTTTGCCCTTTCACCTGGTCTTGCTCATCCCATCATATCAATTATAGATAAGGCCATCTCTATCACTTCTTTGTATCATTCACCATCCACCCGTCCCATTCCATGCCCCAACTGTTAATCCTCCTTCAGTAATCCCTGGAAAATTCCCGATTTTTAAAAAAAGGGTGGCACAGTGGTTAGCACTGCTGCCTCACAGCGCAAGGGACCCGGGTTCGATTCCTGCACACTCTCTCTGTGTCTGTGTGGGTTTCCGCCGGGTGCTCTGGTTTCCTCCCACAGTCCAAAGATGTACAGGTTAGGTGGATTGGCTATGCTAAATTGCCCCTTAGCATCAGAGGGGACTAACTAGGGTAAATACATGGGGTTATGGGGATAGGGCCTGGGTGGGGTTGTGTTTGGTGCAGACTTGATGGGCCGAATGGCCTCCTACACTGTAGGGACTCTATGATTCTATGAATAAACTTACAACTGCGCATTAAAAATCCCGGATCTCCAGCCCCTTGTACTTCCAGTCACTGCAACTTATTCTGCAGCTACCAATTTACTCAGCCGCGCCACAACATCCACCCTGGATGTTCTCGTCCCTGTTTAAACTATTGCTCACCCAGGCTGTTTCCACTGGTACGATCCTCACCTGCACTCCCTGATCTCCAAGGAACAGAGACTTGAAAAGCTGTGGTGGACAACTGGCTTAGCATCTACAATAGCCCTCGACTGTCGGGTCTGGCTCGCTCTTTCAGACACGCCTTAAAACTTACCTCTTTGACCACGCTTTGGTCACTGATTGAATTTCTCCTTATGTGGCTTGGTGTCATCCTCCTTTTTTCAATCCTCCTGTGAAGCACCTTGGCATGTTTCATTACTTTAAAGGTGCTACATTAACATACAGTGGTGTTGTTCAAGAGCGGGGTCATTCGTCCTGGTGTGCTGACTAATATTTAGCACTCAGCTAACATCAGATTACCTCGTTATCGTATTCCTGATTCTGAGACCTTAATGTGAACAAAACTGCTTTGTGTTTCCCTACATGGCAACATTTGATTGGTTGTAAAGCTCTTTAGGACATTCTTTGAGATTGTGAGAGGTGCTATATAAATGCAAGCTCTTTCCTTCAAGATGCCACAGATACGCAGACTGATGTTGAGTAGAGCTGCTGGCTTTGTACCGAACTGTGTACGGAACTTATTCATCGTCAGTTAATTGGGTTGAAACAATTGCAGCTCATTTTGTGTCTGAGGATTCATCACCTGAGGCAGGGACTGGTACAAAGTCAGATCGAATTCATGAATGGAAATGCGGTGACTGCCCTCCTAGTTTATTTCACAACAATTCAACTTGGAAACTTTTAATAATCCATCACAGAGTAACGAGGTTCAAAGAGTGACAAAACAAAAGAATAATTCAGATTGCATCAGATTGTTTTCATGGGGAAATATGTAGCTTTTAGACATTACAAGTGCAGTGTTGATTTAATCAGTCTGACGTAAAGACTGGTAAATTAATGTTTTAACAGCAAGTGGTAGAAAGCATGAGACATGCAGTGTAGCATATTTAGGGCTTAAATCTAATAGATAATGTACATTTTACAAGGGTACAGTGAAAGAAGTAATTAAGGCCTATTATAAAAGCAAGCAAAGCACAGGGCAGAGGAGACAACATGGTTCTTTTACACACACAAATAGAGTTATTATGGCACAAAAGGAGATCATTTGCCCAATGGAGTCCATGCTAACTCTCTGAGAATCAGTCTCATTAGCCCCACAAGTGCTCATCCACTTTCCTTTTGAAATTACCCATCGTCTCCATTTCCACCAGCTTCAGAGAAAGCGAGTTCGGGGTCACTGCCACCTGCTGTATAACCGCGTTAGAAGCAGCTCAGAGAAGGTTTACTAGACTAATTCCAGGAATGGATGGTTTGCTTTACGAGGAACGGTTGGAGATGTTGGTTTGTATCCACAAGCGTTCAGATGAGCAAGAGACGATTTGATCGAAACCTTTTAAGATCCCGAGGGGTATCGACACGGTAGGTGTGGAGAGGATGTTTCCTCTTGTTGGAGAATCTAAAACTGGGGTCGTTGTTTAAAAATAAAGGGTTGCTCATTTAAGACCGAAATCAGAAATAAATTTTCTCTCTAAGGGTGGTGAGTTTGTAGAACTCTCTTCCTGAAGAGGCAGTGGAAGCAGAGCCTTTGCATATTTTTATGGCTGAGCTAGATGGATTCTTGATTAGCAAGAGGGTGAAAGGTTATTGGGGGTCGGCAGTACTGCGGGTTTCAGGTTACAGTCTGATCAACCATGATCTTATTGTATGGCAGAGCAGACTTGAGGGGTCAAGTGGCCAACTCCTGCTCCTAATCCCTACATTCATATGTTCTTATTCGCATCTTCCCTGCATCTCTTGCCTTAAATCTATATTCCCCTATTCTTTGTCCTATTACTTAACGGGAACAGCCTTTGAGCCACACCTCCTATTTTCTCTGAACTGACCTGTAGCAAAATACATATTTAGGGACAGCGTAAAGGTGGCACAGTGGTGAGCACTGCTGCCTCTCAGCACCAGGGACCCGGGTTCAATTCCAGCCTTGGGTCCCTGTCTGTGTGGAGTTTGCACATTCTCCCCATCTCTGCGTGAGTTTCCTCTGGCTGCTCCGGTTTCCTCCCACAATCCAAAGATGTGGATCTTAGATGATTGGCCATGCTAAACGCGTGGGGGTATGGGGATAGGGCGTGGGAAAGGACCTGGGTAAGATGCTCTGTCAGAGAGTTGGTGCAGACTCGATGGGCCGCCTTCTGCACTGTAGGGATTCTATGATCAGAGAGAACAGCAACATGGGCAGAAAATTCAGAGAGAACCGGGAAATGTGGGATTCTGTATTTTACCGTGCATGTGCGGATGCCAAAAATGTGATCACCACCATGATAATCCTGAGCACTGATAGCTTCAGTTCCAGCTATCGCAAAGCCCAGGCCCTTGCCTTGCAAAAATGTAAGAAATGAAATATAACTGTAAACTGTTTAAAGGCCTTAATTTCCTTAAAAACCCAGTTCACCAATAATTTATTCAGTTCATACAGGATTTAATATTGTGAAACAGAATGTTTCTCTCCACAGATGCTCCCTGACTATCTGAGTTTTTCCAGCATTTTTCTCTTCCTATGTCAGATTTCGAGCAGTCTTTTGCTTTTACATCAGTATTTGGAGTACTGAGTACAGATAGAAAACTGAAGCATGAGGAAAAAAGGAGGAGAAAGCTGAAGCGCAGGGCAGAAGTCTCAGCATGATGCTAATCTCATATCCAGGCATTAGCTAACTGCAGATAGAAGTTATTGGCATGGTTTCAATATTCTGATTTTCAGAACAGCGTCTGCCATTTTTTTTACCCCTCTCTGCCTCTCGCTTCTCCATATTCCTCTCCCGCCTGTATACTCTTTAGAGCCATGTCATTAAGTCTACATTGTCTCTTTCAAAATGTATCAGCTCACATTTCTCCATTTGAATTACATCTATCTCTTGCCTGCCCATTCTGCACAATTATCTGCATCCAGTTGCAATCGATTGGAATCATCCTCAGAATCAGCTCCATGTCCTAGGTTCAGTTTCATCAGCAAACTTTGAAATTTTCCTCTATTCCAAAAAAACAAATCTTTTATGTTTATCAGAAAGAAAGAGTGGTCCTAGCATTGAACATTGGGAACACCACTCTACCATCCTCCAGTCCAAAATGTAGCCAACATCTCCAATTTGCTGTTTTCTGTGCTTTAGTCAATGTTTTCTCCAAGTTGACATTGACCTTCCCATTCCATGAACTTCCAATTTTGATAGCCAGTCTTTTATATGGTACTTTAGATAGAAAAATAGAAACATAGAAGATAGGAGCAGGAGGAGGCCATTTGGCCCTTCGAGTCTGCTCCGCCATTCATTACGATTATGGCTGATCGTCCAACTCAATAGCCTAATCCTGCTTTCTCCCCATAACCTTTCATCCCATTCACCCCAAGTGCTATATCCAGCCGCCTCTTGAATACATTCAATGTTTTGGCATCAACTACTTCTTGTGGTAACGAATTCCACAGGCTCACCACTCTTTGGGTGAAGAAATGTCTCCTCACCTCTGTCCTAAATGGTCTACCCCGAATCCTCAGACTGTGACCCCTGGTTCTGGACTCCTCCACATTTATGCCATCATCTCACATGAGAACACCATCCACCAGGTACACGGCACATACTCTTGCAACTTGGTCAACGTTGTCTACCTGATACGCTGCAGGAATGGATGTCCCGAGGCATGGTACATTGGGGAGACCATGCAGACACTTACGACAACGGATGAATGAACACTGCTCGACAATCACCAGGCAAGAGTGTTCTCTTCCTGTGGGGGAGCACTTCAGCGGTCATGGGCATTCGGCCTCTGATCTTCGGGTAAGCGTTCTCCAAGGCGGTCTTCATGACACACGATAACGCAGAGTCGCTGAGCAGAGACTGATAGCCAAGTTCCGCACACATGAGGACGGCCTCAACTGGGATTTTGGGTTCATGTCACACTACCTGTAACCCCCACGACTTGCCTGGGCTTGCAAAATCTCACTAACTGTCCTGGCTGGAGACAATACACATCTCTTTAACCTGTGCTTAACCCCCTCTCCACTCACATTGTCAGTACCTTTAAGACTTGATTACCTGTAAAGACTCGCATTCCAACCATTATTTTGTAAATTGAGCTCGAGTCTTTATATGTCCTGTTTGTGAACAGAACTCCCATTTACCTGACGAAGGAGCAGCGCTCTGAAAGCTAGTGGCTTTTGCTACCAAATAAATTTGTTGGACTTTAACCTGGTGTTGTGAGACTTCTTACTGGACTCCCCCACCATCGGGAACATACTCCCTGCATCTACCCTGTCTAGTCCTGTTAGAATTTTATAAGTCAAACATTTTCTCAAGATTTGTATGGATAACACCAACTGCATCCATCAGTGTTCTCTATTGATTCATCCAAAATTCTATTATGTTATTCAAACATGATCTGCCTTTTACAAATCTGTGCGCGTTCTCCTTAATTAATTCAAACTTTTTCAAGTGTCTGTTCATTGTTTTCCCTGATTATTGTTTCTAGTGCTTTATCCGTCAGCCATCAGTGATGTTAACCTAACCAGCATGTAGTTACTAGGAATTACCCTGTGCATTTTCTTCAATATGGGTGCCACATTTGGAACTCTCCAGTCCCCTGGCACATTCTCTGAGTACGGCACCACGCAAAACTGGAGTCCATGGGAATCGAGGGGAACCCTCCATTGGTTGGAATCATAGCTGACAGAAAGGAAGATGGTTGCGGTGGTTGGAGGTCAATCATCTCAGCTCCAGGACATCTCTGCAGGAGTCCCTCAGGGGAGTGTCCGAGGCTCAACAATCTTCATCTGCTTCATCAATGACCTCCCTTCCATCATAAGCTCAGAAGTGAGGATGTTCATCGATGATTGCACAATGTTCAGCACCATTCGCAACTCCTCAGATACTGAAGCAGTCCATGTCCAAATGCAGCAAGACCTGGACAATATCCAGGCTTGGGCTGACAAGTGGCAAGTATCACTAATGCCACACAAGTGCCAGGCAATGACCATCTCCAACAAGATAGGATATAACCATCGTCCCTTGACATTCAATGGCATCACCATTGCTGAATTCCCTCTATCAATATCCTAGGGATTATCATTGACCAGAAACTGAACTGGACTAGCCATATAAATACTGTGGCTTCCAGGACAGGTCAAAGGCAAGGAGTCCTAGAATCTACGGCCATCTCCGTGCCTCTATGAGAAGGATGGTCTACACCTTAATCAGAAGGGGACCAATATCCTGGGGGGTAAATTTGCTAAGGCCATGCAGGGAGGTTTAAACTGATTCGGGGGGGGGGGAGGGATCCTGAGTAGTGGGGCTGAAAGTGAGGGATGCATGGATGGGGACTGCAATGCACGGCATTGCAGAGGTGGGGTGGAGCAGGGTTTGAAATGTGTATACTTCAATGCCAGGAGTATTCGCAATAAAGTGGGTGAACTTGCAGCGTGGATCAGTACCTGGGACTTCGATGTTGTGGCTATTTCAGAGACATGGATAGAGCAGGGGCAGGAATGGATGCTGCAGGTCCCGGGGTTCAAATGTTTTAGTCGAAGTAGGGAAGGAGGTAGAAGAGGGGGAGGGGTAGCATTATTGGTCAGAGATTGTATCACAGTGTCAGAGAGGAGGTTTGATGAGGACTTATCTGTTGAGGTAGTATGGGCGGAGATTAGAAATAGGAGAGGAGAGGTCACCCTGTTGGGAGTCTTTTATAGACCTCCTAAAAGTTCTAGAGAGGTTGAGGAAAGGATTGCGGAGTCAATCCTGCTTAGGAGTGAAAGTAATAGGGCAATTGTTATGGGGGATTTTAACTTGACTAATATTGACTGGAATTGTTATAGCTCTAGCTCGTTAGAGGGGTCAGTTTTTGTTCAAAGCGTGCAGGAAGGTTTTTTGACTCAGTATGTAGACAGGCCAACTAGAGGTGAGGCTATATTGGATCTGGTGCTGGGAAATGAGCCAGACCAGGTACTAGACTTGGAAGTTGGTGTGCATTTTGGTGATAGTGACCACAATTCGGTTACGTTCACCTTAGTGATGGAAAGGGATAGGCATGAACCTCGGGCCAGTGGTTTTAGCTGGGGGAAGGGTAATTATGAGGCTATTAGGAGAGAATTAGGAAACATAGGTTGGACTAGGAGATTACAGGGACTGGGAACGTCCGACATGTGGAGTTTTTTCAAGGAGCAGCTACTGCGAGTCTGTGATAGGTATGTCCCTGTCAGGCAAGGAGGAATTGGTAGGGCTAGGGAACCGTGGTGCACCAAAAAAGTTTCTTTGTTGGTTAAAAAGAAAAAGGAGGCTTATGTTCGGATGAGACGTGAGCACTCGGGTAGTGCACTAGAAAGCTTTAGATTGGCTAAGAGGGAGTTGAAGAGCGAGCTTAGAAGGGCTAAAAGGGGACATGAGAAGACTTTGGCGGATAGGGTTAAAGAGAATCCTAAGGCGTTCTATAGGTATGTCAAGAACAGAAGGTTGGTTAGGGCAAGTTTAGGGCCAGTTATAGATGGCAGAGGGAAGTTATGTGTGGAACCGGAGGAGATTGGTGAAGCATTGAACCAATATTTCTCTTCGGTGTTCACGCAAGGGGACATGAATATAGCTGAGGAGGACACTGGGTTGCAAGGGAGTAGAATAGACAGTATTACAGTTGATAAGGAGGATGTGCAGGATATTCTGGAGGGTCTGAAAATAGATAAATCCCCTGGTCCGGATGGGATTTATCCAAGGATTCTCTGGGAGGCAAGAGAAGTGATTGCAGAGCCTCTGGCTCTGATCTTCAGGTCGTCGTTGGCCTCTGGTATAGTACCAGAAGATTGGAGGTTAGCGAATGTTGTCCCATTGTTTAAGAAGGGGAACAGAGACTTCCCCGGGAATTATAGACCGGTGAGTCTCACTTCTGTTGTCGGCAAGATGTTGGAAAAAATTATAAGGGATAGGATTTATAGTTATTTGGAGAGTAATGAATTGATAGGTGATAGTCAGCATGGTTTTGTGGCAGGTAGGTCGTGCCTTACTAACCTTATTGAGTTTTTTGAGAAAGTGACCAAGGAGGTGGATGGGGGCAAGGCAGTGGACGTGGTATATATGGATTTTAGTAAGGCGTTTGATAAGGTTCACCATGGTAGGCTTCTGCAGAAAATGCAGATGTATGGGATTGGGGGTGATCTAGGAAATTGGATCAGGAATTGGCTAGCGGATAGGAAACAGAGGGTGGTGGTTGATAGTAAATATTCATCATGGAGTGCGGTTACAAGTGGTGTACCTCAGGGATCTGTTTTGGGGCCACTGCTGTTTGTAATATTTATTAATGATCTGGATGAGGGTATAGTTGGGTGGATTAGCAAATTTGCTGATGACACCAAAGTCGGTGGTGTGGTAGACAGTGAGGAAGGGTGTCGTAGTTTGCAGGAAGACTTAGACAGGTTGCAAAGTTGGGCCGAGAGGTGGCGGATGGAGTTTAATGCGGAGAAGTGTGAGGTAATTCACTTTGGTAGGAATAACAGATGTGTTGAGTATAGGGCTAACGGGAGGACTTTGAATAGTGTGGAGGAGCAGAGGGATCTAGGTGTATGTGTGCATAGATCCCTGAAAGTTGGGAATCAAGTAGATAAGGTTGTTAAGAAGGCATATGGTGTCTTGGCGTTTATTGGTAGGGGGATTGAATTTAGGAGTCGTAGCGTTATGTTGCAACTGTACACAACTCTGGTGCGGCCGCACTTGGAGTACTGTGTGCAGTTCTGGTCCCCACATTACAGGAAGGATGTGGAGGCTTTGGAGAGGGTGCAGAGGAGGTTTACCAGGATGTTGCCTGGTATGGAGGGGAGATCCTATGAGGAGAGGCTGAGGGATTTGGGATTGTTTTCGCTGGAAAGGCGGCGGCTAAGAGGGGATCTTATTGAAACATATAAGATGATTAGAGGTTTAGATAGGGTGGATAGTGATAGCCTTTTTCCTCTGATGGAGAAATCCAGCACGAGGGGGCATGGCTTTAAATTGAGGGGGGGTAGTTATAGAACCGATGTCAGGGGTAGGTTCTTTACCCAGAGGGTGGTGAGGGATTGGAATGCCCTGCCAGCATCAGTAGTAAATGCGCCTAGTTTGGGGGCGTTTAAGAGATCCGTAGATAGGTTCATGGACGAAAAGAAATTGGTTTAGGTTGGAGGGTCACAGTTTTTTTTTTTTTTTAACTGGTCGGTGCAACATCGTGGGCCGAAGGGCCTGTTCTGCGCTGTAATGTTCTATGTTCTATGTTCTATGTTCTAGAGTGTGTGTGTGATTAGAGTGTGTGTGTGATTAGAGTGTGTGTGTGATTAGAGTGTGTGTGTGATTAGAGTGTGTGTGTGATTAGAGTGTGTGTGTGTGATTAGAGTGTGTGTGCGTGATTAGAGAGTGTGTGTGATTAGAGTGTGTGTGTGTGTGATTAGAGAGTTTCTGTGTGATTAGAGAGTGTGTGCGTGATTAGAGTGTGTGTGTGATTAGAGAGTGTGTGCGATTAGAGAGTGTGTGTGATTAGAGTGTGTGTGTGTGTGATTAGAGTGTGTGTGTGTGTGATTAGAGAGTGTGTGTGTGATTAGAGAGTGTGTGTGTGATTAGAGAGTGTGTGTGATTAGAGAGTTTTTGTGTGTGTGATTAGAGAGTGTGTGTCATTAGAGAGTGTGTGTGTGGTTAGTGTGTGTGTGATTAGAGTGTGTGTGTGTGATTAGAGTGTGTGTGTGTGATTAGAGAGTGTGTGTGTGATTAGAGAGTGTGTGTGTGATTAGAGAGTGTGTGTGTGATTAGAGAGTGTGTGTGTGTGATTAGAGAGTGTGTGT
>NW_027591624.1:0-80341 GCF_964213995.1 Mustelus asterias | reverse complement strand
CTTCCAAAGTGAATCACCTCACACTTTTCCGCATTAAACTCCATTTGCCACCTCTCAGCCCAGCTCTGCAGCTTATCTATGTCCCTCTGTAACCTGCCACTTCCCTCCGCACTGTCTACAACTCCACCGACTTTAGTGTCATCCGCAAATCTACTAATCCATCCTTCCACGCCCTCATCCAGGTCATTTATAAAAATGACAAACAGCAGTGGCCCCAAAACAGATCCTTGTGGTACACCACTAGTAACTGAACTCCAGGATGAATATTTCCCATCAACCACAACCCTCTGTTTTCTTACAGCTAGCCAATTCCTGATCCAAACCACTAAATCACCCTCAATCCCATGTGTCCCTATTTTCTGCAAAAGCTTACCATGGGGAACCTTATCAAACGCTTTACTGAAATCCATATACACCACATCAACCGCTTTACCCTCATCCACCTCTTTGGTCACCTTCTGAAAGAACTCAATAAGGTTTGTGAGGCACGACCTACCCTTCACAAAACCGTGCTGACTATCCCTAATCAAATTATTCCTTTCTAGGTGATTATAAATCCTATCTCTTATAATCCTTTCCAAAACTTTGCCCACAACAGAAGTAAGGCTCACCGGTCTATAATTACCAGGGTTGTCCCTACTCCCCTTCTTGAACAAGGGGACAACATTTGCTATCCTCCAGTCTTCTGGCACTGTTCCTGTAGACAATGATGACATAAAGATCAAAGCCAAAGGCTCTGCAATCTCCTCTCTCGCCTCCCAGAGAATCCTGGGATAAATCCCATCCGGCCCAGGGGACTTATCTATTTTCACACTTTCCAGAATTGCTAACACCTCCTCCTTATTAACTTCAATCCCGTCTCGCCCAATCGCCTGTACCTCAGTATTCTCCTCGACAACATTGTCTTTTTCCTGCGTGAATACTGACGAAAAATATTCATTTAGTGCCTCTCCTATCTCTTCAGGCTCCACGCACAACTTCCCACGACTGTCCTTGACTGGCTCTAATCTTACCCTAGCCATTCTTTTATTCCTGACATACCTACAGAAAGCTTTAGGGTTTTCCTTGATCCTACCTGCCCAAAGACTTCTCATGTCCCCTCCTGGCTCTTCTTAACTCTTTCATTAGGTCCTTCCTAGCTAACTTGTAACTCTCAAGTGCCCTAACTGAGCCTTCACGTCTCATCTTAACATAAGTCTCCTTCTTCCTCTTCACAAGAGATTCAACTTCTTTAGTAAACCACGGTTCTCTCACACGTCTGCTTCCTCCCTGTCTGACAGGTACATATTTATCAAGGACGCGTAGTAGCTGTTCCTTGAACAAGCTCCACATTACAATTGTGCCCATCCCCTGCAGTTTCCTTCCACATCCTATGCATCCTAAATCTCGCCTAATCACATCATAATTTCCTTTCCCCCAGCTATAACTCTTGCCCTGCGGTATATACCTATCCCTTTCCATCGCTAAAGTAAACATAACCGAATTGTGGTCACTTTCACCAAAGTGCTCACCTACCTCCAAATCTAACACCTGGTTTGGTTCATTACCCAGTACCAAATCCAATGTGGCCTCGCCTCTTGTTGGCCTATCTACATACTGCGTCAAGAAACCCTCCTGCACGCATTGGACAAAAACTGACCCCTCTAAAGTACTCGAACTATAGCTTTTCCAGTCAATATTTGTAAAGTTAAAGTCCCCCAGAACAACTACCCTGTTACTTTCGCTCCTATCCAGAATCATCTTTGCAATCTTTTCCTCTACATCTCAGGAACTTTTCGGAGGTCTATAAAAAACTCCCAACAGGTTGACCTCTCCTTTCCTGTTTCTAACCTCAGCCCAAACTACCTCAGTAGACGAGTCCTCATCAAATGTCCTTTCTGCCACCGTAATACTGTCCTTGACTAACAATGCCACACCTCCCCCTCTTTTACCACCTTCCCTGCTCTTACTGAAACATCTAAACCCCGGAACCTGCAACAACCATTCCTGTCCCTGCTCTATCCATGTCTCCGAGATGGCCACAACATCGAAATCCCAGGTACCAACCCATGCTGCAAGCTCACCCACCTTATTCCGGATGCTCCTGGCGTTGAAGTATACACACTTCAAACCACCTTCCTGCCTGCCAGTACACTCCTGCGACTCTGAAACCTCATCCATGACCTCACTACTCTCAACCTCCTGTACACCAGAGCGACAATTCAGGTACCCACCCCCCTGCTGAATTAGTTGAAACCCTCCCGAAGAGCCTTAGCAAATTTCCCCCCCAGGATATTGGTATCCCTCTGGTTCAGGTGCAGACCATCCCGTTTGCAGAGGTCCCACCTACCCCAGAATGAGCCCCAATTATCCAGGTATCTGAATCCCTCCCTCCTGCACCATCCCTGTCTCTCTCGCCCTCCCCGCCTCGCCCTCCCCGCCTCGCCCTCCCCGCCTCGCCCTCCCCGCCTCGCCCTCCCCGCCTCGCCCTCCCCGCCTCGCCCTCCCCGCCTCGCCCTCCCCGCCTCGCCCTCCCCGCCTCGCCCTCCCCGCCTCGCCCTCCCCGCCTCTCTATAATTACCCTGCAGTAATTCTGTTTCCCCTCCCTCTATTTTAGGAAATAATTCACCGTGGATCGGAACAGCTGTTTTATTCATATATCTATTTGGCCTATCATATGCATCAGGTAGGATTGACCTGAGATAACAGGGACAGAACCGGGGGGGGAGGAGGGGAACGTTTGGATAACAGCAGGGAGAGGGGGGGGGGGGGGGTGAGATAACCGGGGGAGGGGGAGAGATAACCGGGGGAGGGGGAGAGATAACCGGGGGTTAGAGAGACAGAATCATTGAGATTCTGTGTCACGCGCATGAGGCAATAGAACAAAGAATATTCCAGCACAGGAACAGGCCCTTCGGCCCTCCTGCACCGACCATGCTGCCCCCGTCTGAACTAAAACCCCCTCCCCTTCCGGGGACCGTATCCCTCTATTCCCATCCTATTCATGTATTTGTCCAGACGCCCCTTAAAACTCACTATCGTATCCGCTTCCACTCCCTCCCCCGGCAGCGAGTTCCAGGCACCCACCACCCTCTGTGTGCGTGGCTAGTGCACCGAACCCGCACATCTTTGGGCATTAGAGATATCCAGCGTGGAAACCAGGCCCTTCGGCCCATTTCGCCTGTGCTGACCAGGTTTCCTGGACCGAACCGGTCACATTTGCCTGTGTTTGGCCCGTATCCCTCCAAACCTTTCCCGATGCGTGTTCCTGTCCAAACATCTTTTAGATGTAGTCATTGTCCCCGCCTCTGCCACCCCCTCTGGCAGCCCATTCCATACACACACCACCCTCCGTGTGAAAACGTTACCCCTTGGGTCCCCTTTCCCCTCCAACCCCTCCACTGATGACCCTGAACCCATCTGGGTCACGAATGTCCCCTTTAGGGAAGGAAATCTGCCGTCCTTACCCTGGTCTGGGCCTACATGTGACTCCAGAGCCACAGCTCTCACAGACTCTCAACTGTCCCTCCAAGGGTCAACTAGGGATGGGCAATAAATGCTGGACCCAACCAGCAACGCCCAACATTCCTCCCACCTCTGTTAGGGTTGGGATTGGGGTTAGAGTTCCAGCATTGTGATTGGACATCAGTCAGTCCCCGTGTGTGTGTGTGGGGTGTAGGTACTCCCACAGCGCTGTTAGGGAGAGCGTTCCAGGAATGTGATTGGACATCAGTCAGTCCCCATGTGTGTGTGGTGTAGGTACACCCACAGTGCTGTTAGGGAGAGTGTTCCAGGATTGTTATTGGACGTCAGTCAGTCCCTGTGTGTGTGAGTGGGGTGTAGGTACACCCATGGCGCTGTTAGGGAGAGCGTTCCAGGAATGTGATTGGACGTCAGTCAGTCCCCCTGTGTGTGTGTGGGATGTAGGTACACCCATGGCGCTGTTAGGGAGGGAGTTCCAGGAATGTGATTGGACATCAGTCAGTCCCCGTGTGTGTGTGGGGTGTAGGTACACCCATGGCGCTGTTAGGGAGGGAGTTCCAGGATTTTGACCCCTGCCGCAGTGAAGGAACGGCCGACATGTTTCCAAGTCGGGATGATTTGATTGGGTTTGATTTATTATTGTCCCGTGTATCGGGATACAGTGAAAAGTATTGTTTCTTGCGCGCTATACAGACAAAGCATACCGTTCATAGAGAAGGAAAGGAGAGGGTGCAGAATGTAGTGTTACAGTCACAGCTAGGGGTGCAGAGAAAGATCAACTTAATGCGAGGTCGGTCCATTCAAAAGTCTGACGGCAGCAGCAGGGAAGAAGCTGTTCTTGAGTCGGTCGGTACGTGACCTCAGACTTTTGTATCTTTTTCCCCGACGGAAGAAGGTGGAAGAGAGAATGTCCGGGGTGCGGGGTGGGGGTGGGGGGGGGCGGGGGTGGGTGCGTGGAGGGGGGAGGGCATGGGGAGGGGCGTGGGGAGGGGTGGGATTGGATTGGGCTGAGCTTGGATTGGATTGGGTTGAGATTGGGTTGGATTGAGATTGGGTTGGTTTGAGGTTGGATTGAGATTGGGTTGGGTTGAGATTGGGTTGGGTTGGATTGAGATTGGGTTGGATTGAGATTGGGTTGGGTTGAGATTGGGTTGGGCTGAGCTTGGATTGGGTTGAGATTGGGTTGGGTTGAGATTGGGTTGGGTTGGATTGAGATTTGGTTGGGTTGAGATTGGGTTGTATTGAGATTGGGTTGGATTGAGATTGGGTTGGGTTGAGATTGGGTTGGTTTGAGATTGGGTTGGGTTGAGATTGGGTTGGATTGAGATTGGGTTGGTTTGAGATTGGGTTGGGTTGAGATTGGGTTGGTTTGAGATTGGGTTGGGTTGCGATTGGGTTGGTTTGAGATTGGGTTGGATTGAGATTGGGTTGGGTTGAGATTGGGTTGGGTTGAGATTGGGTTGGATTGAGATTTGATGTGCTTTGTCCTGAAGGTGTAAATGTTATTACGGACAGTGGACAGGATGCGGTGTTGCCCTGTCAGACGGACCCCCTGGGAGTCCTGGACGTTTACTGGCAGAAGTTGCCGGGGAACTGGGTGGTCCTACACTGGTCCAATGGCACCCAGCACCCAGAGATCCAGGATCAACGATACCAAGGTCGAACACTAATCGACAGCGCGGATTTTGCCAGAGGGAACCTGTCCCTCAGCATTCTGGGCGTTAATCTGAACGACACGGGGACTTATCAATGTATCATCATGAAAACACAACACGTCACTCCCGAAAAATACTCCATCAGACTCGATGTAGAGCGTGAGTGTTACAGGGACCTTGGTCCCTCACACATTATACTCTCTGTCTGTCTCTGTCTTTCCAATTTCCTATCTATATGAAACATTTAAAAAAATAAAACCTTGAACTCTAAGCCGGAAGTAGGCCGCTGGGTGTTCTGGGAAGGGTCTAAATTCTTCTTCAGCGCGCGGGAGGTATGTAAGTAGGCTAAACCAGCCAGCGGGCAGCATCGTTAGCGGGCAGCGGAGTGAGCAGGGTGAGAACTAAAGGGCTTTGGCTCATCGGGCATCAGCGTAAACAGGCCGAGGTGGGGTAGGTTTAGACTTTTTCCTGTGTCACTGGAAGAAAGGGGGAATTATGATTGTGAGGCCAGTTTGTTGTTCTCAGTGTCGGATGTGGGAGGTCCTGGAGTCAGCTAGCCTCCCGGACGTCCATATCTGCGCCAGGTGCGTCGAGCTGCAGCTCCTAAGGGACCGCGTTGGGGAACTGGAACTGCAGCTCAATGACCTTCGTCTGGTTGGGGAGAGTGAGGAGGTGATAGATAGGAGTTACAGGCAGGTGGTCACACCGGGGCCACGGGAGACAGACAAGTGGGTCACGGTTAGGAAGGGGAAGGGGAAAGGTCAGGTACTAGAGAGTACCCCAGTGGCTGTGCCCCTTAACAATAAGTACTCCTGTTTGAGTGCTGTTGGGGGGAGCAGCCTACCTGGGGGAAGCAACAGTGACCGTGCCTCCGACGCAGAGTCCGGCCCGGCAGCTCAGAAGGGGAGGGAAAGGGAGGATGAGCAAACTGACCACAGCACCAAGGTACAGGGAGCTGTCCAAGTGGGGGGAGAAACAAAAAATGTAGTAGAAAATGGGGATACTGTTGGGGCGGGGGGGTACTTAGCAGGGGTAAGCCATGGGGTACAGGTCACTGGATCAGAGTCTGTCCTTGTGGCTCAGAAGGGAAGGGGGGAGAGGAGTAGAGGATTAGTCATTGGGGACTCCATAGTTAAAGGGACGGATAGGAGATTCTGCGGGAATGAGAGAGACTCGCGGTTGGTGTGTTGCCTCCCAGGAGCCAGAGTCCGCGATGTCTCGGATCGTGTTTTCGAAATCCTTAAGGGGGAGGGGGACCAGCCCCAAGTTGCGGTTCACATAGGCACTCAAGACATAGGTAGGAAAAGGGATGGGGATGTAAGGCAGAAATTCAGGGAGTCAGGGTGGAAGCTTAGGGCTAGAACAAACAGAGTTGTTATCTCTGGTTTGTTACCCGTGCCACGTGATAGTGAGGAGAGGAATAGGGAGAGAGCAGTTGAACACATGGTTACGGGGATGGTGCAGGAGGGAGGGATTCAGATACCTGGACAATTGGGGCTCTTTCTGGGGTAGGTGGGACCTCTACAAACCTCTACAAATATCTTGGGGAGGAAATTTGCTAATGGTCTTCGGGAGGGTTTAAACTAATTCAGCAGGGGGGTGGGTACCTGAATTGTAGCTCCAGTGTACAGGAGGTTGAGAGTGATGAGGTCATGGATGAGGTTTCAGAGTCGCAGGAGTGTACTGGCAGGCAGGAAGGCGGTTTGAAGTGTGTATACTTGAACGCCAGGAGCATCCGGAATAAGGTGGGTGAACTTGCAGCATGGGTTGGTACCTGGGATTTCGATGTTGTGGCCATCTCGAAGACATGGATAGAGCAGGGACAGGAATGGTTGTTGCAGGTTCCGGGGTTTAGATGTTTCAGTAAGTGCAGGGAAGGTGGTAAAAGAGGGGGAGGTGTGGCATTGTTAGTCAAGGACAGTATTACGGTGGCGGAAAGGACATTTGATGAGGACTCGTCTACTGAGGTAGTTTGGGCTGAGGTTAGAAACAGGAAAGGAGAGGTCACCCTGTTGGGAGTTTTCTATAGGCCTCCGAAAAGTTCCAGAGATGTAGAGGAAAAGATTGCAAAGATGATTCTGGATAGGAGCGAAAGTAACAGGGTAGTTGTTCTGGGGGACTTTAACTTTACAAATATTGACTGGAAAAGCTATAGTTTGAGTACTTTAGAGGGGTCGGTTTTTGTCCAGTGTGTGCAGGAAGGCTTCCTGATGCAGTATGTAGATAGACCAACAAGAGGCGAGGCCACATTGGATTTGGTACTGGGTAATGAACCAGGCCAGGTGTTAGATTTGGAGAAAGGTGAGCACTTTGGTGACAGTGACCACAATTCGGTTACGTTTACCCTAGCTATGGAAAAGGATAGGTATATACCAAAGGGCAAGAGTTATAGCTGGGGGAAAGGAAATTATGATGCGATTAGGCGAGATTTAGCTGGCATGGGTTGGGGAAGGAAACTGCAGGGGATGGGCACAATTGTAATGTGGAACTTGTTCAAGGAACAGCTACTACGCATCCTTGATAAATATGTACCTGTCAGGCAGGGAGGAAGTGGTTGAGCGAGGGAACCGTGGTTTACTAAAGAAGTTGAATCTCTTGTGAAGAGGAAGAAGGAGACTTATGTTAAGATGAGACGTGAAGGCTCAGTTAGGGCACTTGAGAGTTACAAGTTAGCCAGGAAGGACCTAAAGAAAGTGTTAAGAAGAGCCAGGAGGGGACATGAGAAGCCTTTGGCAGGTAGGATCAAGGAAAACCCTAAAGCTTTCTGTAGGTATGTCAGGAATAAAAGAATGACTAGGGTAAGATTAGGGCCAGTCAAGGACAGTAGTGGGAAGTTGTGCGTGGAGTCTGAAGAGATAGGAGAGGCGCTAAATGAATATTTTTCGTCAGTATTCACACTGGAGAGGGACAGTGTTGTCGAGGGGAGTACTGAGATGCAGGCTGTTGGACTGGACGGGATTGATGTTCATAAGGAGGAGGTGTTAGCAATTCTGGAAAGGGTAAAAATAGATAAGTCCCCTGGGCCGGATGGGATTTATCCTAGGATTCTCTGGGAGGCTAGAGAGGAGATTGCAGAGCCTTTGGCTTTGATCTTTGTGTCGTCATTGTCTACAGGAACAGTGCCAGAAGACTGGAGGATAGCAAATGTTGTCCCCTTGTTCAAGAAGGGGAGTAGGGACAACCCTGGTAATTATAGACCGGTGAGCCTTACTTCTGTTGTGGGCAAAGTTTTGGAAAGGATTATAAGAGATTGGATTTATAATCACCTAGAAAGGAATAATTTGATTAGGGATAGTCAGCACGGTTTTGTGAAGGGTAGGTCGTGCCTCACAAACCTTATTGAGTTCTTTCAGAAGGTGACCAAAGAGGTGGATGAGGGTAAAGCGGTTGATGTGGTGTATATGGATTTCAGCAAAGCGTTTGATAAGGTTCCCCATGGTAAGCTTTTGCAGAAAATAGGGACACATGGGATTGAGGGTGATTTAGCGGTTTGGATCAGGAATTGGCTAGCTGTAAGAAAACAAAGGGTGGTGGTTGATGGGAAATATTCATCCTGGAGTTCAGTTACTAGTGGTGTACCGCAAGGATCTGTTTTGGGGCCACTGGTTAGTAAATTTGCGGATGACACTAAAGTCGGTGGAGTTGTAGACAGTGCGGAGGGAAGTGGCAGGTTACAGAGGGACATAGATAAGCTGCAGAGCTGGGCTGAGAGGTGGCAAATGGAGTTTAATGCGGAAAAGTGTGAGGTGATTCACTTTGGAAGGAGTAACACGATTACAGAGTATTGGGCTAATGGTGAGATACTTGGTAGTGTGGATGAACAGAGGGATCTGGGTGTCCATGTGCATAGATCCCTGAAAGTTGGCACCCAGGTTGATAGGGTTGTTAAGAAGGCGTACGGTGTGTTAGCTTTTATTGGTAGAGGGATTGAGTTTCGGATCCAGGAGGTCATGCTGCAACTGTACAAAACTCTGGTGCGGCCGCATTTGGAGTATTGCGTACAGTTCTGGTCACCGTATTATAGGAAAGATGTGGAAGGGTTGGAAAGGGTGCAGAGGAGATTTACCAGGATGTTGCCTGGTCTGGTGGGAAGGTCTTATGAGGAAAGGCTGAGGGACTTGAGGTTGTTTTCGTTAGAGAGAAGAAGGTTAAGAGGTGACTTAATAGAGGCATACAAGATGATCAGAGGATTAGATAGGGTGGACAGTGAGAGCCTTTTTCCTCGGATGGTGTTGGCTAGCACGAGGGGACATAGCTTTAAATTGAGGGGTGAGAGATATAGGACAGATGTTAGAGGTAGGTTCTTTACTCAGAGAGTAGTAAGGGCGTGGAATGCCCTGCCTGCAGCAGTAGTGGACTCGTCAACATTAAGAGCATTCAAATGGTTATTGGAGAAACATATGGATGATATTGGAATAGTGTAGATTAGAGGGGCTTTAGATTGGTTCCACTGGTCGGCACAACATCGAGGGCCGAAGGGCCTGTACTGAGCTGGAATGTTCTATGTCCTGTTAAATTGTTTTTATTTGAACTGTGGTTTTTAGAACCTCTCACGGAACCGAAGGAGGGTGTAACTACGCCAGGATTCGATAAGGAGACCACGACCACTGGAAGAGGTGACCGCGACCCCAAACCAAATACTAACTCTGAGACTTAACCCTGTCCCTCCCTCTCTGTGTCCCTCCCTCTCCGTGTCCCTCCCTCTCCGTGTCCCTCCCTCTCTGTGTCCCTCCCTCTCTGTGTCCCTCCCTCTCTGTGTCCCTCCCTCTCTGTGTCCCTCCCTCTCTGTGTCCCTCCCTCTCTGTGTCCCTCCCTCTCTGTGTCCCTCCCTCTCTGTGTCCCTCCCTCTCTGTGTCCCTCCCTCTCTGTGTCCCTCCCTCTCTGTGTCCCTCCCTCTCTGTGTCCCTCCCTCTCTGTGTCCCTCCCTCTCTGTGTCCCTCCCTCTCTGTGTCCCTCCCTCTCTGTGTCCCTCCCTCTCTGTGTCCCTCCCTCTCTGTGTCCCTCCCTCTCTGTGTCCCTCCCTCTCTGTGTCCCTCCCTCTCTGTGTCCCTCCCTCTCTGTGTCGCTCCCTCTCTGTGTCGCTCCCTCTCTGTGTCGCTGCCTCTCTGTGTCGCTCCCTCTCTCGGTGTCGCTCCCTCTCTGTGTCGCTCCCTCTCTGTGTCGCTCCCTCTCTGTGTCGCTCCCTCTCTCGGTGTCGCTCCCTCTCTCGGTGTCGCTCCCTCTCTCGGTGTCGCTCCCTCTCTCGGTGTCGCTCCCTCTCTCGGTGTCGCTCCCTCTCTCGGTGTCGCTCCCTCTCGGTGTCGCTCCCTCTCTGTGTCGCTCCCTCTCTGTGTCGCTCCCTCTCTCTGTGTCGCTCCCTCTCTCTGTGTCGCTCCCTCTCTGTGTCGCTCCCTCTCTGTGTCGCTCCCTCTCTGTGTCGCTCCCTCTCTCGGTGTCGCTCCCTCTCTCGGTGTCGCTCCCTCTCTCGGTGTCGCTCCCTCTCTCGGTGTCGCTCCCTCTCTCTGTGTCGCTCCCTCTCTCTGTGTCGCTCCCTCTCGGTGTCGCTCCCTCTCGGTGTCGCTCCCTCTCTGTGTCGCTCCCTCTCTCTGTGTCCCTCCCTCTCTCGGTGTCGCTCCCTCTCTCGGTGTCGCTCCCTCTCTCGGTGTCGCTCCCTCTCTCGGTGTCGCTCCCTCTCTCTGTGTCGCTCCCTCTCTCTGTGTCGCTCCCTCTCGGTGTCGCTCCCTCTCGGTGTCGCTCCCTCTCTGTGTCGCTCCCTCTCTCTGTGTCCCTCCCTCTCTGTGTCCCTCCCTCTCTGTGTCCCTCCCTCTCTGTGTCGCTCCCTCTCGGCGTCGCTCCCTCTCTGTGTCCCTCCCTCTCTGTGTCGCTCCCTCTCTCTGTGTCGCTCCCTCTCTCTGTGTCCCTCCCTCTCTGTGTCCCTCCCTCTCTGTGTCGCTCCCTCTCTGTGTCGCTCCCTCTCTGTGTCGCTCCCTCTCTCTGTGTCGCTCCCTCTCTCTGTGTCGCTCCCTCTCTGTGTCGCTCCCTCTCTGTGTCGCTCCCTCTCTCGGTGTCGCTCCCTCTCTCGGTGTCGCTCCCTCTCTCGGTGTCGCTCCCTCTCTCGGTGTCGCTCCCTCTCTCGGTGTCGCTCCCTCTCTCGGTGTCGCTCCCTCTCTCGGTGTCGCTCCCTCTCGGTGTCGCTCCCTCTCTGTGTCGCTCCCTCTCTCTGTGTCGCTCCCTCTCTGTGTCCCTCCCTCTCTGTGTCCCTCCCTCTCTGTGTCCCTCCCTCTCTGTGTCCCTCCCTCTCTGTGTCCCTCCCTCTCTGTGTCCCTCCCTCTCTGTGTCGCTCCCTCTCTGTGTCCCTCCCTCTCTGTGTCGCTCCCTCTCTCTGTGTCCCTCCCTCTCTGTGTCCCTCCCTCTCTGTGTCCCTCCCTCTCTGTGTCCCTCCCTCTCTGTGTCCCTCCCTCTCTGTGTCGCTCCCTCTCTGTGTCGCTCCCTCTCGGCGTCGCTCCCTCTCGGCGTCGCTCCCTCTCGGCGTCGCTCCCTCTCGGCGTCGCTCCCTCTCGGCGTCGCTCCCTCTCGGCGTCGCTCCCTCTCGGCGTCGCTCCCTCTCGGCGTCGCTCCCTCTCGGCGTCGCTCCCTCTCGGCGTCGCTCCCTCTCGGCGTCGCTCCCTCTCGGCGTCGCTCCCTCTCGGCGTCGCTCCCTCTCGGCGTCGCTCCCTCTCGGCGTCGCTCCCTCTCGGCGTCGCTCCCTCTCGGCGTCGCTCCCTCTCGGCGTCGCTCCCTCTCGGCGTCGCTCCCTCTCGGCGTCGCTCCCTCTCGGCGTCGCTCCCTCTCGGCGTCGCTCCCTCTCGGCGTCGCTCCCTCTCGGCGTCGCTCCCTCTCGGCGTCGCTCCCTCTCGGCGTCGCTCCCTCTCGGCGTCGCTCCCTCTCGGCGTCGCTCCCTCTCGGCGTCGCTCCCTCTCGGCGTCGCTCCCTCTCGGCGTCGCTCCCTCTCGGCGTCGCTCCCTCTCGGCGTCGCTCCCTCTCGGCGTCGCTCCCTCTCGGCGTCGCTCCCTCTCGGCGTCGCTCCCTCTCGGCGTCGCTCCCTCTCGGCGTCGCTCCCTCTCGGCGTCGCTCCCTCTCGGCGTCGCTCCCTCTCGGCGTCGCTCCCTCTCGGCGTCGCTCCCTCTCGGCGTCGCTCCCTCTCGGCGTCGCTCCCTCTCGGCGTCGCTCCCTCTCGGCGTCGCTCCCTCTCGGCGTCGCTCCCTCTCGGCGTCGCTCCCTCTCGGCGTCGCTCCCTCTCGGCGTCGCTCCCTCTCGGCGTCGCTCCCTCTCGGCGTCGCTCCCTCTCGGCGTCGCTCCCTCTCGGCGTCGCTCCCTCTCGGCGTCGCTCCCTCTCGGCGTCGCTCCCTCTCGGCGTCGCTCCTTCTCGGCGTCGCTCCCTCTCGGCGTCGCTCCCTCTCGGCGTCGCTCCCTCTCGGCGTCGCTCCCTCTCGGCGTCGCTCCCTCTCGGCGTCGCTCCCTCTCGGCGTCGCTCCCTCTCGGCGTCGCTCCCTCTCGGCGTCGCTCCCTCTCGGCGTCCCTCCCTCTCGGCGTCCCTCCCTCTCGGCGTCCCTCCCTCTCGGCGTCCCTCCCTCTCTCTGTGTCCCTCCCTCTCTCTGTGTCCCTCCCTCTCTGTGTCCCTCCCTCTCTGTGTCCCTCCCTCTCTGTGTCCCTCCCTCTCTGTGTCCCTCCCTCTCTGTGTCCCTCCCTCTCTGTGTCCCTCCCTCTCTGTGTCCCTCCCTCTCTGTGTCCCTCCCTCTCTGTGTCCCTCCCTCTCTGTGTCCCTCCCTCTCTGTGTCCCTCCCTCTCTGTGTCCCTCCCTCTCTGTGTCCCTCCCTCTCTGTGTCGCTCCCTCTCTCTCTGTGTCGCTCCCTCTCTCTCTGTGTCGCTCCCTCTCTCTCTGTGTCGCTCCCTCTCTCTCTGTGTCGCTCCCTCTCTCTGTGTCGCTCCCTCTCTCTGTGTCGCTCCCTCTCTCTGTGTCGCTCCCTCTCTCTGTGTCGCTCCCTCTCTCTGTGTCGCTCCCTCTCTCTGTGTCGCTCCCTCTCTCTGTGTCGCCCCCTCTCTGTGTCGCCCCCTCTCTGTGTCGCCCCCTCTCTGTGTCGCCCCCTCTCTGTGTCGCCCCCTCTCTGTGTCGCCCCCTCTCTGTGTCGCCCCCTCTCTGTGTCGCCCCCTCTCTGTGTCGCCCCCTCTCTGTGTCGCCCCCTCTCTGTGTCGCCCCCTCTCTGTGTCGCCCCCTCTCTGTGTCGCCCCCTCTCTGTGTCGCCCCCTCTCTGTGTCGCCCCCTCTCTGTGTCGCCCCCTCTCTGTGTCGCCCCCTCTCTGTGTCGCCCCCTCTCTGTGTCGCCCCCTCTCTGTGTCGCTCCCTCTCTGTGTCGCTCCCTCTCTGTGTCGCTCCCTCGCTGTGTCGCTCCCTCGCTGTGTCGCCCCCTCGCTGTGTCCCCCCCTCGCTGTGTCCCCCCCTCGCTGTGTCCCCCCCTCGCTGTGTCCCCCCCTCGCTGTGTCCCCCCCTCGCTGTGTCCCCCCCTCGCTGTGTCCCCCCCTCGCTGTGTCCCCCCCTCGCTGTGTCCCCCCCTCGCTGTGTCCCCCCCTCGCTGTGTCCCCCCCTCGCTGTGTCCCCCCCTCGCTGTGTCCCCCCCTCGCTGTGTCCCCCCCTCGCTGTGTCCCCCCCTCGCTGTGTCCCCCCCTCGCTGTGTCCCCCCCTCGCTGTGTCCCCCCCTCGCTGTGTCCCCCCCTCGCTGTGTCCCCCCCTCGCTGTGTCCCCCCCTCGCTGTGTCCCCCCCTCGCTGTGTCCCCCCCTCGCTGTGTCCCCCCCTCGCTGTGTCCCCCCCTCGCTGTGTCCCCCCCTCGCTGTGTCCCCCCCTCGCTGTGTCCCCCCCTCGCTGTGTCCCCCCCTCGCTGTGTCCCCCCCTCGCTGTGTCCCCCCCTCGCTGTGTCCCCCCCTCGCTGTGTCCCCCCCTCGCTGTGTCCCCCCCTCGCTGTGTCCCCCCCTCGCTGTGTCCCCCCCTCGCTGTGTCCCCCCCTCGCTGTGTCCCCCCCTCGCTGTGTCCCCCCCTCGCGCTCTCTTTCTCTCTGTCTTGCGCGCTCTCTCTCTTTCTCTCTCTATCTGGGCGGCACGGTAGCGCAGTGGGTTAGCACTGCTGCTTCACAGCGCCAGGGACCCGGGTTCGATTCCCGGCTCGGGTCACTGTCTGTGTGGAGTTTGCACATTCTCCTCGTGTCTGCGTGGGTTTCCTCCAGGTGTTCCGGTTTCCTCCCACAGTCCAAAGGGTTAGGTTGATTGGCCATGTTAAAAAATTGCCCCTTAGTGTCCTGAGATGCGTAGGTTAGAGAGATTAGTGGGTAAATGTGTAGGGATATGGGGGTAGGGCCTGGGTGGGATTGTGGTTGGTGCAGACTCGATGGGCCGAATGGCCTCTTTCTGTACTGTTGGGTTTCTATTATCTTGCGCGCTCTCTCCCTCTCTCTGTCTCGCGCGCTCTCTCTGTCTCGCGCGCTCTCTCTCTGTCTCTCTTTCTCTCTCTCGCGCTCTCTCTCTCTGTCTCATGGGCTCTCTCTCACACTTTCTGTGTCTCGTGCACGCTCTCTCTCTCTGTCTCGCGCGCTCTCTCTCTGTCTCGCGCTCACTCTCTCTCTCTCTCTGTCTCGCGCGCTCTCTCTCTCTCTCTCGCGCTCACTCTCTCTCTCTCTCTCTGTCTCACGTGCTCTCTCTCTCTCTGTCTCACACGCTCTCTCTGTGTCTCTGTCTCACACGCTCTCTCTGTGTCTCTGTCTCGCGCGCTCTCTCTCTCTCTCTCTCTGTCTCGCGCTCACTCTCTCTCTCTGTCTCACGTGCTCTCTCTCTCTCTGTCTCACGTGCTCTCTCTCTCTCTGTCTCACACGCTCTCTCTGTGTCTCTGTCTCGCGTGCTGTCTCTCTCTCTCTCTTTCTCTCTCTGTCTCGCGCGTACTCTCTCTCTCTCTGTCTGTCTCACTGTCTCTCTCTCTGTCTCTCACTGTCTCTCTCTCTGTCTGTCTCACTGTCTCTCTCTCTGTCTGTCTCACTGTCTCTCTCTCTGTCTGTCTCACTGTCTCTCTCTCTGTCTGTCTCACTGTCTCTCTCTCTGTCTGTCTCACTGTCTCTCTCTCTGTCTGAGTCACTGTCTCTCTCTCTGTCTGTCTCACTGTCTCTCTCTCTGTCTGTCTCACTGTCTCTCTCTCTGTCTGTCTCACTGTCTCTCTCTCTGTCTGTCTCACTGTCTCTCTCTCTGTCTGTCTCACTGTCTCTCTCTCTCTCTGTCTCGCACGGTCTCTCCTGTAGAGTATAGGAGTCAGGGAAGTTGTGTTGGAGTTGTGTAGAGCTGTGGTGGGGCCACAGCTGGAGGAGTGCGTGCCGTTCTGGTTGCCACATTATAGGAAGGATGTGGCTGCACTAGAGGGGGGCGCGGAGGAGATTCACCAGGGTGCTGCCTGGGACGGAGCGTTTAAGTTATGAAGAGAGGTTGGGGTAAGGCTTGGGTTGTTTTACGTTGGAGCAGAGAAGACTGAGGGGGGCGACCTGATCGAGGTGTTCAAGATTATGAGGGGCACGGACAGAGTGGATAAGGAGCAGCTGTTCCCCTGAGTTGAAGGGTCAGTCACGAGGGGGACAGAGTTTTAGGGTGAGGGGCAGGAGATTCAGAGGGGGTTTGAGAAAAGGTTTTTTCACTCAGAGGGTGGTGGGAATCTGGAAAGCGCTGCCTGGGAAGGTCGTGGAAGCCGGAAACCTTACAACCCTTAAAAAAATATTGGGGTGAGCACTTGAAACAACAGAACGTTCAAGGACATGTGACAAGTGCGGGAAAATGGGATTAACACAGAAACATGGAGGATAGGAACAGGAGGAGGCCATTCGGCCCTTCGAGGCTGCTCCCCCATTCATCACCATCACGGCTGATCATCCAATCCAACAGCCTAATCCTGCTTTCCCCCCATAACCTTTGATCCCTGTTCGCCCCCCATGTGTGACACCCAGCCCCCTCTGGAATACAGTCAATGTTTTGGCGTCAACTCCTTCCTGTGGGAATGAATTCCACAGGCTCAGCGGGTGAAGAAATATCTCCCCACCTCCGTCCTAAATGGTCTCCCCCCAATCCTCAGACTGTGACCCCCCCTGGTTCTGGACTCCCCCCACCATCGGGAACATCCTCCCTGCATCTACCCTGTCCAGTCCTGTTAGAATTTTATAAGTCTCTATGAAATCCCCCTCATTTGTCTGAACTCCAGTGAAAACAATCCGAACCTCGTCAATCTCTCCTCATACATCAGTCCCCTCGGGAATCAGCCTGGTAAACCTTCGCTGCGCTCCCTCGAGAGCACGAACATCCTTCCTCAGAAAAGGAGACCAAACTTGCATACAATACTCCGGGTGTGGCCTCACCAACACCCTGTGTAACTGCAACAACATTAAGGTGGATTAGGGTTGAGCGCGCCCTTTAGTGAGAGATATTGTCGTTGCGGACCTGGGCTGAAGGGCCTTTCCTGCGCTGTGTGATTCTATTCCTCTCTCTCTCTCCCCAATTTCATTTTAATATCTCCCTGTCCCTCAGACGCGAGGAGATTAAATGAGAAGAGTAAAGTTAGTGAAGCTGTCTCTTCTCATTCTCAACAGTTGGGACTCCGGGAAGACATCATTGCGTCCTCATCGGCTGTGCGATTCTGCCTATCGGCATCTTAATGATAATATGTGTTTATAGATGTGAGTATAAATATTTAAAATTTATAACCCTGAACATCGAACAATACAGCACAGGAACAGGCCCTTCGGCCCTCCAAGCCCGTGCCGCTCCCTGGTCCAAACTAGACCATTCTTTTGTATCCCTCCATTCCCACTCCGTTCATGTGGCTATCTAGATAAGTCTTAAACGTTCCCAGTGTGTCCGCCTCCACCACCTTGCCCGGCAGCGCATTCCAGGCCCCCACCACCCTCTGTGTAAAATACGTCCTTCTGATACCCGTGTTAAACCTCCCCCCCCTCACCTTGAACCTATGACCCCCTCGTGAATGTCACCACCGACCTGGGGAAAAGCTTCCCACCGTTCACCCTATCTATGCCTTTCATAATTTTATACACCTCTATTAGGTCTCCCCTCATCCTCCGTCTTTCCAGGGAGAACAACCCCAGTTTACCCAATCTCTCCTCATAACTAAGCCCCTCCATACCAGGCAACATCCTGGTAAACCTCCTCTGTACTCTCTCCAAAGCCTCCACGTCCTTCTGGTAGTGCGGCGACCAGAACTGGACGCAGTATTCCAAATGCGGCCGAACCAACGTTCTATACAACCGCAACATCAGACCCCAACTTTTATACTCTATGCCCCGTCCTATAAAGGCAAGCATGCCATATGCCTTCTTCACCACCTTCTCCACCTGTGACGTCACCTTCAAGGATCTGTGGACTTGCACACCCAGGTCCCTCTGCGTATCTACACCCTTTATGGTTCTGCCATTTACCGTATAGCTCCCCCCTACGTTAGTTCTACCAAAGTGTCCGATCTAGACCAACTGCCTGTATCCCTCTATTCCCCGTCCGTACATGTATCTTTCCAGATAACTCTTTAAAAAGTCTTAACGTGTCTGCCACAACCACCTCACTTGGCCGTGCATTCCAGGCCCCCACCACCCTCTGTGTAAAAAAACTTCCCCCCCCAGCGCCCCCCCCACACACACATCTCCACTGAACCTTTCCCCTCTTATTGTGCTCCCTTGTAATTGTCATTTGCGCCCCTGGGAAAAAGCATCCAAATTGTTCACCCTATCCACACCCCTCATAATATTATAAACTTCCACCAGGTCGCCTCTCAGCCTCCGACTTTCCAAGGAGAATAATCCCACTCGATTCAATCTCTCCCCATAGGTAATACCCTCCAGACCAGGCAACATCCTGGGAAAACTTTTCTGTCCTCTCTCCAAAGCCTCCACGTCCTTCTGGTCATGTGGCGACCAGAATTGGACGCAGTATTCCAAATGTAGCCTAACCAACATTTTCTATAACAAACACAATTACAAAGAACAATCAAAGAACAAAGAACAGTACAGCACAGGAAACAGGCCCTTCGGCCCTCCAAGCCTGTGCCGCTCCTTGGTCCAACTAGACCAATCGTTTGTATCCCTCCATTCCCAGGCTGCTCATGTGACTATCCAGGTAAGTCTTAAACGATGTCAGCGTGCCTGCCTCCACCACCCTACTTGGCAGCGCATTCCAGGCCCCCACCACCCTCTGTGTAAAAAACATCCCTCTGACATCTGAGTTATACTTCGCCCCTCTCACCTTGAGCCCGTGACCCCCTCGTGATCATAGGGGTCAACTTTTATACTCAATCTGTGCTGGGAGTGTTTGATGGGGACAGTGTAGAGGGAGCTTTACTCTGTATCTAACCTGGTGCTGTACCTGTCCTGGGAGTGTTTGATGGGGGACAGTGTAGAGGGAGCTTTACTCTGTATCTAACCCCGTGCTGTACCTGTCCTGGGAGTGTTTGATGGGGACAGTGTAGAGGGAGCTTTACTCTGTGTCTAACCCCGTGCTGTACCTGTCCTGGGAGTGTTTGATGGGGACAGTGTAGAGGGAGCTTTACTCTGTATCTAACCCCGTGCTGTATCTGTCCTGGGAGTGTTTGATGGGGGGGACAGTGTAGAGGGAGCTTTACTCTGTATCTCACACCATGCTGTACCTGTCCTGGGAGTGTTTGATGGGGGGACAGTGTAGAGGGAGCTTTACTCTGTATCTAACCCCGTGCTGTACCTGTCCTGGGAGTGTTTGATGGGGACAGTGTAGAGGGAGCTTTACTCTGTATCTAACCCTGTGTTGTACCTGTCCTGGGAGTGTTTGATGGGGGCAGTGTAGAGGGAGCTTTACTCTGTATCTAACCCCATGTTGTACCTGTCCTGGGTGTGTTTGATGGGGAGACAGTGTAGAGGGAGCTTTACTCTGTATCTAACCCCGTGCTGTACCTGTCCTGGGTGTGTTTGATGGGGGACAGTGTAGAGGGAGCTTTACTCTGTATCTAACCCCATGCTGTACCTGTCCTGGGAGTGTTTGATGGGGGACAGTGTAGAGGGAGCTTTACTCTGTATCTAACCCCGTGCTGTATCGGTCCTGGGAGTGTTTGATGGGGGGGGCAGTGTAGAGGGAGCTTTACTCTGTATCTAACCCCGTGCTGTACCTGTCCTGGGAGTGTTTGATGGGGGGGACAGTGTAGAGGGAGCTTTACTCTGTATCTAACCCCGTGCTGTACCTGTCCCCACAGTGCGGCGCTCCCTCAGCACTGACCCTCCCACAGTGCGGTGCTCCCTCAGCACTGACCCTCCCATAGCGCGGTGCTCCCTCAGCGCTGACCCTCCCACAGTGCGGCGTTCCCTCAGCACTGACCCTCCCACAGTGCGGCGCTCCCTCAGCACTGACCCTCCCACAGTGCGGCGCTCCCTCAGCACTGACCCTCCCACAGTGCGGCGCTCCCTCAGCACTGACCCTCCCACAGTGCGGCGCTCCCTCAGCACCGACCCTCCCACAGTGCGGCGCTCCCTCAGCACTGACCCTCCCACAGTGCGGCGCTCCCTCAGCACTGACCCTCCCACAGTGCGACGCTCCCTCAGCACTGACCCTCCCACAGTGCGGCACTCCCTCAGCACTGACCCTCCCACAGTGTGGCGCTCCCTCAGCACTGACCCTCCCACAGTGCGGCGGTCCTTCAGCACTGACCCTCCCACAGTGCGGACATCAGTCCGTGGGGGATGCCCCGCACAATACTGGGGAGTAGCCAAGTGGGAGATATACAGAATGATAGGCGCAGAATGTTGCAGTGCTGATCCACTCCCAGTACAGCACAGGAACAGGCCCTTCAGCCCACAATGTTCTGCTGTACATGACCCCAAATTAAACTCCTCCCTTCTGCCTGGCCTTGCCCCCTATCCCTCTGCTCCTTGCATGTTCCTGTGTTTATCTAAAAGCCCCTTGAACGCCCCTATCGAATCCGCCTCCACCCCCACCCCTGGCAGCGCGTTCCAGACACCCACCACCCTCTGTGTAGAAAAACCTACCCCTCACATCTCCTTCGAACAATCCCCTCTCACCCTCAGTGCGTTCCCCCGAGTATTAGACATTCCAACTCTGGGGGGGAAAAGATTCTGACTGTCCATCCTATCTCTGCCCCTCCTAGTTTTATAGACTTCTATCGGGTCTCCCCCCTCGGCCTCCGCCGCTCCAGGGGAAACAACCCGAGTTTGTCCAGCCTCACACCCTCTAATCCAGGCAACATCCTGGTAAACCTCTTCTCCAAAGCCTCCACATCCGTCCTGTAATGTGGCGACCAGAATTAGGCGCAATAATCTCTGAGTGCGGCCTAACCAAAGTTTTATAAAGCTGCAACACAACATCCTGATTCTTGCACTCGATGCCCCGACAAGCACGCCATACGCCTCCTTTACCTCCCCGCCTACTTGCGTGGCCACTTTCGGGGAGCTATGGACTCGAACCCCAAGATCCCTCCGTACATCAGTGCTGTTCAGAGTGCTGCTATTAACTGTAGACTTACCCTCAACATTTAATCTCCCAAAGTGCAGCACCTCACACTTACCCGGCTTAAACTCCAGCCGCCATTTCTCTGCAAGTGTCTGCAACTGATCTCTATCCCCCTGTGTCACCTGACAACCTCCTACACATATCCGCAACTCCAACCACCTTTGTGTTGTCTGAAAACTTACTAACTTACCCATCTACGCTTTCATCCAAGTTATACAATCATAGAGGTTTACAGCAGGGAAACAGGCCTTTCAACCCAACTTGTCCATGGCACCCCATTTTTTAAACCCCTAAGCTAGTCCCAATTGCCCGTGTTTGTCCCATATCCCTCTGTACCCATCGTACCCATGTAACTGTCTAAAATGCTTTTAAAAAGACAAAATTGTACCCGCCTCTACTACTGCCTCTGGCAGCTCGTTCCAGACACTCACCACCCTCTGGGTGAAAAAATTGCCCCTCTGGACACTTTTGTATCTCTCATCTTAAACCTATGCCCTCTAGTTTTAGACTCCCCTACCTTTGGGAAAAGATGTTGACTATCTAGCTGATCTGTGCCCCTCATTATTTTATAGACCTCTATAAGATCACCCCTCAGCCTCCTACGCTCCAGAGAAAAAAGTCCCAGTCTATCCAGTCTTTCCTTGCAACTCAATCCATCAAGTCCCGGTAGCATCCTAGTAAATCTTTTCTGCACTCTTTCTAGTTTAATAATATCCTTTCTATAATAGGGTGACCAGAACTGCACACAGTGTGGCCTTACCAATGTCTTGTACAACTTTCAACAAGACGTCCCAACTCCTGTATTCAATGTTCTGACCAATGAAGTAAGAGTTTTAACAACACCAGGTTAAAGTCCAACAGGTTTATTTGGTAGCACAAATACCATTAGCTTTCGGAGCGCTGCTCCTTCGTCAGATGGAGTGGAAATGGAGTGGAGATTTCCACTCCATCATCTGACGAAGGAGCAGCGCTCCGAAAGCTAATGGCTTTTGCTACCAGATAAACCTGTTGGACTTTAACCTGGTGTTGTTAAAACTCATACTGTGTTTACCCCCAGCCGGCATCTCCACATCCTGACCAATGAAACCAAGCGTGCCGAATGCCTTCTTCACCACTCTGTCCACCTGTGACTCCACTTTCCAGGAGCTATGAAGCTCGGAGTTATTTATATCTAATCGCAGATGGCAGATATCTCAAGACCAGTTTGTGTCGGGGAATTGGGTCCGTTGCGATGCACTTTGGGAGGAGTTATGCATTGCGGTCCATCACACACAGTGCCTGATCCTGTTTTGTTGGATGTACAAAAGTGTTTTCTCACACTGATTGGGCTGAAAAATGGCAAATGGAATTTAACGCAGACAAGTGTGAGATATTGCACTTTGGAAGGACAAACCAAAGAAGAACGTACAGGGTAAATGGTAGGACTCTGAAGAGTGCAGTTGAACAGAGGGATCTGGGAATACAGGTACAGAATTCCCTAAAAGTGGCGTCACAGGTGGATAGGGTCATAAAGAGTGCCTTTGGTACATTGGCCTTTATAAATCGGAGTATCGAGTATAAAAGTTGGAGTGTTATGGTAAGGTTATATAATGATGTGGAGATGCCGGCGTTGGACTGGGGTAAACACAGTAAGAAGTTTAACAACACCAGGTTAAAGTCCAACAGGTTTATTTGGTAGCAAAAGCCACACAAGCTTTCGGAGCTCTAAGCCCCTTCTTCAGGTGAGTGGGAATTCTGTTCACAAACAGAGCATATAAAGACACAGACTCAATTTACATGAATAATGGTTGGAATGCGAATACTTACAACTAATCAAGTCTTTAAGAAACAAAACAACACAACCAAATTGAGTTTGTGTCTTTATATGCTCTGTTTGTGAACAGAATTCCCACTCACCTGAAGAAGGGGCTTGCAGCTCCGAAAGCTTGTGTGGCTTTTGCTACCAAATAAACATGTTGGACTTTAACCTGGTGTTGTTAAGGTTATATAAGGCATTGGTGAGGCCGAATTTGGAGTATTGTGTACAGTTTTGGTCACCTAGTGACAGGAAGGATGTAAATAAGGTTGAAAGAGTGCAGAGAAGGTTCACAAGGATGTTGCCGGGACTTGAGAAGCTGAGTTACAGAGAGAGATTGAATAGGTTGGGACTTTATTCCCTGGAGCGTAGAAGATTGAGGGGAGATTTGATAGAGGTGTATAAGATTTTGATGGGTATAGATAGAGTGAATGCAAGCAGGCTTTTTCCGCTGAGGCTAGGGGAGAAAAAAACCAGAGGGCATGGGTTAAGGGTGAAAGGGGAAAAGTTTAAAGAGAATATTAGGTGGGGGCTTCTTCACGCAGAGAGTGGTGGGAGCGTGGAATGAGCTGCCGGATAAAGTGGTAAATGCTTTTAACATTTAAGAAAAACTTGGACGGGTTCATGGATGAGAGGGGTGTGGAGGGATATGGTCCAAGTGCAGGTCAGTGGGACTAGGCAAAAAAATTCGTTCAGCACAGACAAGAAGGGCGGCACGGTAGCACAGGGGCGGCACGGTAGCACAGTGGTTAGCACTGCTGCTTCACAGCTCCAGGGTCCCGGGTTCGATTCCCGGCTCGGGTCACTGTCTGTGTGGAGTTTGCACATTCTCCTCGTGTCTGCGTGGGTTTCCTCCGGGTGCTCCGGTTTCCTCCCACAGTCCAAAGATGTGCGGGTTAGGTTGATTGGCCAGGTTAAAAAATTGCCCCTTCGAGTCCTGGGATGCGTAGGTTAGAGGGATTAGCGGGTAAATATATGGGGATAGGGCCTGGGTGGGATTGTGGTCGGTGCAGACTCGATGGGCCGAATGGCCTCCTTCTGTACTGTAGGGTTTCTAAAAAAAAAAGGGCCAAAAGGCCTGTTTCTGAGCTGTAATTTTCTATGGTTCTATGATTGTGTAGAAAGATTAACTATTCCTCTCTCGCTCTCTCTGTCTCTTTCTCTAGGTGTATGTAACGCTCGTGGGTGAGTGCGAAGGGACAGAATGTCGAACTTGCCTCACAGTTTCACGGTTTGAAGGCATGAATAAAGTATAATTTACCAAATTCCATTCTTCTTGTTGGTTAGTTTGAATTGCAAAAACAAGCAGATTTTTAAAAAAACTGATACCACTGCAAACTCGGTCCAGCGCGACGCTCTTTACAGAAAACTACTACCTGGTTCCAAGGATTGGTTTCCTTTCCATATTTGCGTTTGATAAAGTCCCCCATGGTCGGCCTATGAAGAAAGTAAGGAGGTGTGGGATAGAGGGAAAGTTGGCCGATTGGATAGGTAACTGGCTGTCTAACAGAAGACAGAGGGTGGTGGTGGATGGAAAATTTTCGGACTGGAGGCAGGTTGCTAGCGGAGTGCCACAGGGATCAGTGCTTGGTCCTCTGCTATTTGTAATTTTTATAAATGACTTGGAGGAGGGGGCTGGAGGGTGGATCAGTAAATTTGCTGATGACACCAAGATTGGTGGAGTAGTGGATGAGGTGGAGGGCTGTTGTAGGCTGCAAAGAGACATAGATAGGATGCAGAGCTGGGCTGAAAAATGGCAAATGGAGTTTAACCCTGACAAATGCGAGGTGATTCATTTTGATAGGACAAATTTAAATGTGGATTACAGGGTCAAAGGTAGGGTTCTGAAGAATGTGGAGGAACAGGGAGATCTTGGGGTCCATATCCATAGATCTCTAAAGGTTGCCACTCAAGTGGATAGAGCCGTGAAGAAGGCCTATAGTGTGTTGGCGTTCATTAACAGGGGGTTTGAGTTTAAGAGCCATGGGGTTATGCTGCAACTGTACAGGACCTTGGTGAGACCACATTTGGAATATTGCGTGCAGTTCTGGTCACCTCACTACAAGAAGGATGTGGAGACACTGGAAAGAGTGCAGAGGAGATTTACCAGGATGCTGCCTGGTTTGGAGGGTAGGTCTTATGAGGAAAGGTTGAGGGAACTTGGGCTTTTCTCTTTGGAGAGGAGGAGGTTGAGAGGAGACTTGATAGAGGTTTATAAGATGATGAGGGGGATAGATAGAGTGAACGTTCAAAGACTATTTCCTCGGGTGAATGGAGCGGTAACTAGGGGGCATAACTATAGGGTTCATGGTGGGAGATATAGGAAGGATATCAGAGGTAGGTTCTTTACGCAGAGAGTGGTTGGGGTGTGGAATGGACTGCCTGCAGGGATAGTGGAGTCAGAAACTTTAGGAACATTTAAGAAGCTATTGGATAGGCACATGGAGTACTCCAGGATGATAGGGAGGAAATAGCTTGATCTGGGTTTCAGACAAAGCTCGGCACAACATCGTGGGCCGAAGGACCTGTTCTGTGCTGTACTAGAACAAAGAACAATACAGCACAGGAACAGGCCCTTCGGCCCTCCAAACCCGTGCCGCTCCCTGGTCCAAACTAGACCATTCTTTTGTATCCCTCCATTCCCACTCCGTTCATATGGCTGTCTAAATAAGTCTTAAACGTTCCCAGTGTGTCCGCCTCCACCACCTTGCCTGGCAGCGCATTCCAGGCCCCCACCACCCTCTGTGTAAAATATGTCCGTCTGATATCCGTGTTAAACCTCCCCCCCCTTCACCTTGAACCTATGACCCCTCGTGAACGTCACCACCGACCTGGAGAAAAGCTTCCCACCGTTCACCCTATCTATGCCTTTCATAATTTTATACACCTCTATTAAGTCACCCCTCATCCTCTGTCTTTCCAGGGAGAACAACCCCAGTTTACCCAATCTCTCCTCATAACTAAGCCCCTCCATACCAGGCAACATCCTGGTAAACCTCCTCTGCACTCTCTCCAAAGCCTCCACGTCCTTCTGGTAGTGCGGCGACCAGAACTGGACGCAGTATTCCAGATGCGGCCGAACCAACGTTCTATACATCTGCAACATCAGACCCCAACTGTTCTATGTTCTATGTTCATATTTCCCAGGCAGCTAACTTCTAACCCCTGAACTGTCTCTCTCGGCCTCCGACCTTCAGGTAAGCATTCTCCAAGGCGGCCTTCAAGATACACGACAACGCAGAATCGCTGAGCATAAAATCAGAGAAGCCCTGCAGTGCAGAAAGAGGCCATTCGGCCCAGCGAGTCTGCACCGGCCACAATCCCACCCAGGCCCTATCTCCATAACCCCACACATTTACCCTGGCTAGTTCCCCTGACACTAAGGGACAATTTAGCATGGCCAATCCACCCTAACCTGCACATCTTTGGACACTAAGGGACAATTTAGCATGGCCAATCCACCCTAACCTGCACATCTTTGGACACTAAGGGACAATTTAGCATGGCCAATCCACCCTAACCTGCACATCTTTGGACACTAAGGGACAATTTAGCATGGCCAATCCACCCTAACCTGCACATCTTTGGACACTAAGGGACAATTTAGCATGGCCAATCCACCCTAACCTGCACATCTTTGGACACTAAGGGACAATTTAGCATGGCCAATCCACCCTAACCTGCACATCTTTGGACACTAAGGGACAATTTAGCATGGCCAATCCACCCTAACCTGCACATCTTTGGACACTAAGGGACAATTTAGCACGGCCAATCCACCCTAACCTGCACATCTTTGGGACACTAAGGGACAATTTAGCATGGTCAATCCACCTAACCTACACATCTTTGGACACTAAGGGACAATTTAGCATGGCCAATCCACCCTAACCTGTACATCTTTGGACACTAAGGGACAATTTAGCATGGCTAATCCACCTAACACATACATCTTTGGACAAAGAACAAAGAACAGTACAGCACAGGAAACAGGCCCTTCGGCCCTCCAAGCCTGCGCCACTCATTGGTCCAACTATACCATTCATTTGTATCCCTCCATTCCCAGACCGCCCATGTGACTATCCAGGTAAGTCTTAAACGATGTCAGCGTGCCTGCCTCCACCACCCTACTTAGCAGCGCATTCCAGGCCCTCACCACCCTCTGTGTAAAAAACATCCCTCTGATATCTGAGTTATACCTCGCCCCTCTCACCTTGAGCCCGTGACCCCTCGTGATCGTCACCTCCGACCTGGGAAAAAGCTTCCCACTGTTCACCCTATCTATACCCTTCATAATTTTGTACACCTCTATTAGATCTCCCCTCATTCTCCGTCTTTCCAGGGAGAACAAGCCCAAGTTTACCCAATCTCTCCTCATAGCTAAGACCCTCCATACCAGTGTAAGTTTTTCGGGCAACTCGGGCCTTTTTTATGAGCTGGGAAAAGGACTTGAACCCGAAAGAACTGTGAAAGTGGCCACACTTGGCTGTAGGACTTGACCAAAAATGTCCCAGGGAGCCCAGCCAGCCTGTGTGTGTGTGTGTGTGTGTGTGTGAAGGGGCCCAGTCCAAAAATTGCAAGCAGCCAGAAACCAGACAGACTGCTGATTAGGTTATCAGCAGCACAAAAAGGACCTGACGACCTCACCAGACTAGGCTGGCAGCAAGACAATACACCTGGTCTGGACTCAATACAGGTGATAATGGCCTTGTCCCAGAGCGAGGAGAAGCCCATTTCCATAATGAGAAAACAATTAAACGATCTCCGATGGAACAATACAGGACAGCAAGAGACCTATCACCTGGGATGGGACCATCTGGTCTCTATGGACTGTAAGATCGCAGTTGCAGATAACGAGCAAGCCTTTGTCTGTGGAACTGCCGGCTGGAAAGGGGGCGGAGTTGGCAGGAAAAGAATTCAAGTTTTACAATATAAAAGGATGGTCAGGTTGGCCATTTCTCTCTCTTTTTCTCTTCGGACCAGCATGACAGCACTCTCCACTCGGTCGCCTCCAGCACGCAGCCTGAAGCCCACTGAGCAATTTAAACTAGGATTGTGAGTATCCCCATGTAATTCGCGAAGTTCCCGAGATCATCATAGTGGATGAAGCTTTGGGGAAAGTGGGGGGGCTTTTGCATGCACCTTTCATAGTTTAAGACACTGGTAAACTTGTATAAAGTAAGAATTCCGTGGTGTCCATTTTAGTATTCCTTCCATAGCTATAGTCTTATCGAGCATAAGGCATGGTGTGTTGTTTTCCTGGTGTTTGGTGACCTTTGACCTTGATGTTTTAATATATATATCTTTGACTTCCGTTGGAGTCCGTTTTGATCTTTTCAATTTCTCACCAATGATCTCTGACTCAGTCACAATATTAAATATTCCTGACCATAATTCCGGAGTCTAGAACTGAGGGTACCCTGGGCGTTCGAAACCGCCCACTCAGGAAAGGCTGCCAGGTAGTGGATAGGCAGCAGTTTCCTTTTCTCTCTCTTGGGAGCGCTACTCTAGTGAAGTAGACGCAAGGTGGCCGTTGTTCCATCGGCGAGAGAGAGAATCACTCGGGCATTGGTGGGGTTTTGGGTGACGGAGAACCCAACCTAAAATAAGCCCAGTGGAGTTAAAAAGAGGGATCCCGCTACACCTTGGAGAGCAGTTGAGAGTTAAACACATTGCTGTGGCTCTGGAGCCACATGTAGGCCAGACCTGATAAGGACGGCAGGTTTCCTTCCCTAAACAACGTTAGTGAACCAGATGGGGTTTTCCGACAATGGAGAATGGTTTTATAGTCATCAGTAGATTTTTGACTCCAGATATTTTTTAGTGAATTCAAATTCGACCAGCTGCTGTGACCGGATTCGAACCCGGGTCCCCAGAACATTAACAATATTGGGAGCCCTTCCTGAAGCTATCACGTCAGCAGGAGCTGCTCAGAAAATTCCCTGAGTGTTCCTTCCAAGGCCTTACTCACCTTACCGCTGCTTCCATTGGTCCCACGTCACTTTCTGAACTGTAATGTCTGGGTGACACCTACCCACACTGGACCTGGTTGTAAGGGACCGAGCAGTAAGGGACACAAGACACAGCAATACCTCTCCACCCACTTCCCTAAACTCCCACACTTACCCCAGCTCTCAGTGCTTCACTCTCTGCAGCTTGCACTCTGTGGAGCTCCCTGAGTGGGCACATTTCACAGGCCTCAGTTTGGTAGTTTATATTTGCCCGTGTCCAACTCATGAACCTGATTGAATTCATTGCACCCCCTCCCCCTCTAGGTCTGAGTAACCGCCGAGGGCTGACCGCCTTGGAAGCCTTTTTTGGAGTTTCAATGCTGGGTCCGGTTCCTGCTGCTCAGCCTCGGAAGTGAGTGGGGTTCAGCAGACCGGAGCTCGCCTCTTCCACCATGAGCGTGTGGCCCGAGTTCCCTTTATCGGGTGACAATGTGATCGAGAGGCTAAACCCACTGTGTCCATTTCAGACTCCGAGGTTCCCACTGGCGGAGATGGAGAACAGGAGCCGGAGTTCCTGGAATTCTTTCCAAAGTTCCCGGTCTGCTGGGAATTGATTGTTCAGGCACGGATTGGGGCTTCATGGCTTGCAGATGATTGAAGCATTCCCATAGGATGGTATCTCCCAAGCGGACTTGATAGGAAACTGGCCCTGTTCCAGACTCGACCGTGCCTCATAACCACGCGGATCCATTGCCATGATTCTTTACCAATAACCTATCACCTGCCTTTAGGTGCCTCTCCCGGCTGGTGGGATCAACACTGGGTGTCTTGATGCCTTGCGAACCTCCCACCCTTGGGAATATCAGACTCAACCCTGGGCGGAGTCATCTTCTCATGACCAACTCTGCTGGGGCTGTTCTGGTAGTTGAATGGGTGGTTGGGGAGGTGGGTGGGAGGGGGGGGTGGGGGTGGTTTGGGGGGTGTTCTGTAATTGAAGATGAATCTGGATGGTTTGGTGTCCAAGGAGGCTGTGGGATGTTTTTTTGAACCTGCTTTTACTGTTTGGGCCGCTCTTTCTGCCAGGCCGTTGGATGATGGGTAATATGACACTGTCCTAACGTGTTAATTTCTGTTCAACTTCATCTCATGCACAAATTCCTGGCTGATGAAGGGTGGTCCATTTTCGGAAACTAACATTTCCGGGATCCCGGGTGTCAAGAAAGAGGTGTGAAGTTTCTCCACTCTTGTCCTTGTGTTTGAGTAACTCACCCTGTGTACGGCCATCCATTTTGAATCAGCATCTACCATTACCAGGAACATAGACCCCATGAACGGACCGGCACTCTCCATGTGCAGCCACGTCTATGGCCATCCTGACCATTCCCAAGTGTGAAGAGTAGTGACTGGTGATAGTGCTGCCCTTGTTGATATTGCCAACACTGACCCACGGGCAAATATCCATCCCCATACCTGGCCACCAGCAGGGCAACTTGGAGGATCTTCAGTTTGCCACTCCTGGGTGGCCATGGTAAAGTTTACCATGAGATGGTGACCCTGGCTCAGGATGACACTCTTGAACCCCATAGGCGTGTGCCATCTTCCACAGTCAGCCGCTCTCTGCCACTCCAATATGGGTGCAATTCAGGCTGTAACGGCCTTTTGGATTCCCCCATCAGCACTCGCTGCTTCAATTCATTCAGGAATGGGTAATTTTGCCTCCACAGCCGAATATTATTGGCTGCCACTGGGAGAGTTTTGAAAAAGTTCATGATTACCGTCTCTTCCATTGTGGGTACGACAAGTGTCTGTGAATCGTCGCCAACTCAAGGCATTGGCGTCAGTGACTCAGCCTCCTGGATAATGGTAGGCGGACAGTAATAAAGCCCACAGCTGGATATGGGCCAATGTTATGGGCTGCACTGCCATGCAGGTCCTTCTGGAATTTCTTTGCCCAATCTATCACTGTAGACAAGGTGTCCCAGTGGTTAGCGCTGCTGCCTCATAACGCCAGAGACCTGGGTTCAGTTCCTGGCTTGGGTCAATGTCTGCACATTCTCTCCGTATCTGCGTGGGTTTACTCTGGTTTCTCCGGTTTTCTCCCGCAGTCTGAAAGACGTTGCTGGTTAGGTGCAGTAGCCATGCTAAATTCTCCCTCAGTGTTACCCGAACAGGCACCAGTGAGTGGCAATGAGGCGATTTTCACAGTAACTTCATTGCAGTCTTTATGTAAACCTCCGTCTGACACTTTATAAATGTTAAACTTCCTCTGAGTATGAAGTGTTGAATATCGCTGGGAAACCTCACCTAGCTGTCAGTATAAGTGCACGTGAATAAGTTCATAATTGGAAACAAGAATCCTCCTGCCAGATTTGAAGCTAAGTCCTCGATCAGAGGGATTGGGTATTTATCCAGCTGTGAGAAACTGTTTACCGTTTGTTTAAAATTTCCCAGTACAAAGTATTTGTATTCACTCTTGGGACTTGGGTGTCACTGGCCGGCCAGCATTTATTGCCCATCCCTAGTTGCCCATGTTCAGAGGACAATTAAGTGTCAACCACTTTGAGTCACATTTAGTCCTGACCACATAAGGACGACAGATTTCCTTCCCTGGGACATTGGTGAACCAGATGTGTTTTTCTGAAAATCGACAATGCTTTTATGGTCACCAGCTGATTCTGAATTCCAGATATATTTATTCAAATTCCACCATCTGCTGTGACGGGATTCGAACCCGGGTGCACAGAACATTAGCTGAGTTTCTGTATTAATAGTGTAGTGATAAAACCACCAGTCCATCACATCCACACCCAGAGTGTACACATCCTGACTTCCGGTAACCTAGACACACCATATTATATACGTCTGCAGGGCTCCCGGATTGGACAGCATTAACTGTCTCAATCAGGGAGCTCCTATTCCAATAACTCCACCTGATGGTTATCGTTAATGTCATTAAGTCTGTCTCTCTCTCTGTCTCTTTCTGTCTTTCTGTGCATGCCTCTCTCTGTATCTCTCTCTCTCTGTATATATATATATATATATATATATCTCTGCCTGTTTCTCTGTGCGATAAAGAAAGGAAGGATAGACTATGAAGCTAGGCTAGCAATTAATATAAAAAATGATAGTAAAAGTTTTTATAAATATATAAAAAGGAATAGAGTGGCTAGAGTGAATGTTGGACCCTTGGAGGACGAGAGGGGGGAGTTAATAGTGGGAAATGAGGATATGGCTGAGTCTTTAAAAAAGTTTTTTGTGTCGGTCTTCACGGTGGAGGACACAAATAGTTTGCCAAATATTAACGATAGAGGGTTGGCAGCAGGAGAAATACTTAATACAATTAATGTTACCAGAGAGGCAGTGCTGGGTAGACTAATGGGACTGAAGGTGGACAAGTCCCCGGGTCCGGATGGAATGCATCCCAGGGTATTAAAAGAAATGTCAGAGGTAATAGTGGATGCGTTAGTGATTATTTATCAAAACTCGTTGCATTCTGGGGTAGTGCCGGTTGATTGGAAAACGGCTAATGTTACGCCGCTGTTTAAAAAAGGAAGGAGACAAAAGGCGGGTAACTATAGGCCGGTCAGCTTAACGTCTGTAGTAGGGAAAATGCTGGAATCCATTATTAAAGAGGAGATAGCAGGACATCTGGATAGAAATGGTTCGATCAATCAGACGCAGCATGGATTCATGAGGGGAAAGTCGTGCTTGACGAACATGTTGGATTTTTATGAAGATGTGACTAGGGCGGTTGATGGAGGAGAACCGGTGGATGCGGTGTTTTTGGATTTCCAAAAGGCGTTTGATAAGGTGCCCCATAAAAGGCTGCTGAAGAAGATTAGGGCACACGGAGTTGGGGGTAGTGTGTTAAAGTGGATTGGGGACTGGCTCTCCGACAGGAAGCAAAGAGTCGGAATAAATGGGTGTTTTTCCGGTTGGAGGAAGGTAACTAGTGGCGTGCCGCAGGGATCGGTACTCGGGCCGCAACTATTTACCATTTATATAGATGATCTGGAGGAGGGGACGGAGTGTAGGGTAACGAAGTTTGCAGACGACACAAAGATAAGTGGAAAAGTGAATCGTGTGGAGGACGGAGAAGATCTGCAGAGAGATTTGGACAGGCTGAGTGAGTGGACGAGGATATGGCAAATGGAGTATAACATTGAGAAATGCGAGGTTATACACTTTGGAGGAAATAATAACAAATGGGATTACTATCTCAATGGAAACAAATTAAAACATGCTACCGTGCAAAGGGACCTGGGGGTCCTTGTGCATGAGACGCAAAAGCCCAGTCTGCAGGTACAACAGGTGATCAAGAAGGCAAATGGGATGTTGGCCTATGTTGCGAGGGGGATAGAATATAAAAGCAGGGATGTCTTGATGCACCTGTACAGGGCATTGGTGAGGCCGCAGCTGGAATACTGTGTGCAGTATTGGTCCCCTTATATGAGGAAGGATATATTGGCATTGGAGGGAGTGCAGAGAAGGTTCACCAGGTTGATACCGGAGATGAGGGGTTTGGATTATGAGGAGAGGCTGAGGAGATTGGGTTTGTACTCGTTGGAGTTTAGAAGGATGAGGGGGGATCTTATGGAGACTTATAAGATAATGCGGGGGCTGGATAGGGTAGAGGCGGAGAGATTCTTTCCACTTAGTAAGGAAGTTAAAACTAGAGGACACAGCCCCAAAATAAAGGGGGGTCGGTTTAAGACAGAGTTGAGGAGGAACTTCTTCTCCCAGAGGGTGGTGAATCTCTGGAATTCTCTGCCCACTGAGGTGGTGGAGGCTACCTCGCTGAATATGTTTAAAGCGCGGATGGATGGATTCCTGATCAGTAAGGGAATTAAGGGTTATGGGGATCAGGCGGGTAAGTGGTACTGATCCACGTCAGATCAGCCATGATCTTATTGAATGGCGGGGCAGGCTTGAGGGGCTAGATGGCCTACTCCTGCTCCTATTTCTTATGTTCTTACTGTCTCTCTGCATCTCCCTCATTCACCTTCTCTCTACACTCTTCCTCTGTGTCTCCTCCCCCCTCAGTCTCACTCTCCTTGTCCCTCTCCTTCTCTGTCCCCCTTTTCTTATTTCTCTGTCTTTCTCTCTCTCTCTACCTCACTCTGTCTTTTGCGCTTGCTGTGTCCATTGTACTCATTCAGTCTCACTGTTTCAAATTCACTGACGCTCTCTGTCTCTGTCTCTGTTTCTCTCTGCCTCTCTTTCTGTCTCCCTTTCCGTCTTAGTCTCCCTCTCTCATTACATTCTGCCATCTGTATCCCTCTGTATCCCTTTCTCATTCCCTGTCCATCTCCCTCCCCATTTCCCCCAATCTCTATCCCTGTTTTTCTCGCTCTGAGAGTCCCTATCTGTCTCTGTCCTTTTTCTTTCTCTCTCTCTGTTTCTCTACCTGTATCTGTTAGAAACTCTTTCAAACTGTGTCACGCTCCATGTATTTGTACCCGTCCCTCTCTCTGTCAACCTCCATCTCTCTATCACTCCCAGTTTTGCTCTCACTGCCCTCTCTCTCTCTTTATCTGTCACTCTCTCTGTCTCTGTGAGGCTGTTTGTTATTTATAGTTTGAAAGTCCAATAGAAAGAGTCAGGGGTCTTGTAGTTGTAGTTTCCTCTCAGGGTCTGATGAGTTGAAGAATTGCAGTAAGGGGAGCTTTCAGCAGATTTATTAGCTGCTGCCTGAAGTGAGTCTGTGTCACAGCATAAATGGCAGTGTTTGTACAACAACTTGTGAGTTGCAACATGAAACCAAATTCCACAACACAGTAATCTAACCATACCGACTTATAGCCCAAATAATCCATCCGACTCCATATAGAATAAACCATTAATGTCGACCATAAGAGGATAAAATTGGCTGAGATAACAAACAGTAAAATGATGGATTTCCTGCGACTCTCCATCTCTGGGTCTCTGGGATTCTCCCCACTGCTGTGAGTCCGGAGTCTCCTGCGGGCTCTGCTGCTCATTAAAATGTGTCTGACGGTGAAAACGTTGAGCAGCAGAATCAGGGCGAACGGGACAGTCGGGGTGAGAATGTTGTGGAGGAACTCGATTGTTCCCCAGACCGGAGATTCCACAACATCCATTGTGACATCACAAAACCAGGGGACGTTCCCCAGCAGATATCTATTTAATAACATAAAATACCAGAAGATGTTCTTTAAACAGCTCAGCACCGTCACTGTTCCCAGAACCACAGCCGCCGATTTCTCACTGCAATATTTACTCTTCAGCTTGGGGCAGCAAATGGCCACAAATCGATCAAAGGTGAAAGTGACGGTGAACCAGACAGAACAGTCAGTGGCTGCATAAAGCAGGACGGCGTGGATGTTACACACGGGGACCCAGTAGAGGAAATAAAACTGTTCCCGATAAAGAATGGGAATGTGTCTGAATATCAGGTCGAGGATAACGACCAGCAGATCCCCCACTGACATGGCCACCAGGTAACGAGTCACACATTGGGACAGACCACAGTTTCTGCTCGTCAGTGTCACAATTGTGATTATGTTCACTGTCAGGAAGGGAAATAAAGAATAAAATTAGACAGGATTCAGGGAAAGATGTTACCATTTGGACTGAGGATGGGTTAAAATAAAAAAGAATGTACACACATAAAATCACTTAAATCTGTTTTTAAAAAATCCAGCACGTCTTTTGCAGTGTGAGAGGAAAGTGGAGCATCCGGAGGAAACCCACACAGACACGGGGAGAAGGTCCAAACTCCACACAGACAGTGACCCAAGCCTGGAATTGAACCCAGCTCCCTGACGCTGTGAATCAGCAGTGCTAACCACTGTGTCACCGTGCTGCTCCATGGTAGCACCACAGTGGTATACATTTAGGAGAGAGCTTTCCGGAGAGTCCACAACATTGACCCTCACTCAGCTACAAGGATGAGGGAGTAAACCCTGACAGAAAATCCAGACTGGAGTCCTGTAGATGGTAATCTGTCGTCTCTCAGACAGTTTACTGACAACCCCTGCAACAGAGCTGGTACCAAAGAGGGCTGGTTTGACCCTTGCCTCTGGACAATACTAACAATTGGCAGAGGGAGATCCTGATGTCTTGACAGCACAGAATCTCTATTATATTTACACAGAACTGTACCCTGGAGAGGAGATCACAGCATTGTGGCCACTGTTAGCACAACACAGGAAGAAATAGTAATCTCACACTCGATTGGCACAGAACACAAGTTCCAGTGTTTACTCTGAAGAGTGGGAGAAAGCTTCAGGGTTCAGCGAATCGCTATCGTCCATAATGCTCAGTGCGATTACTGCTGTCCCACGTTGGTCTACTGGACCAGTGCAGCTGCATCAGTCCTCTCTCGGCAGGAAGGTTGCCAATCTATGCACCAGGTAAAACTCAAACAAAGGCCAGTACCAAAGGAAAAGCCAAGCAGGCTGCCTTAATGCCCATCGTCTGGTGACTCTGGTATCCAATATTATGAAATGCATCAAAAGGTTGGTCATGGCATGAATCAGTTCCGGCTTCCCAGATTGCCTGGATCCACGACAGTTCACCGACAACCACAACAGGTCCACAATGCCATCTCCCTGGCCCGACAGTGAACCCTGGAACACAGACTCGTGTTTATCAACTACAGCTCAGCCTGCAACACCATTAGTCCTCCGAAACTCATGTCCAAAGTCCGTGGCCCTGGGCTTGGCTCCTGCCTCTGCAATTGGATCCTCAACTTCCTAATCCATAGAGAGCAAAATTAAGGACAATCAACAACATCTCCTCCACAATCATCCTGAACAGCGGTGCCCCGTAAGGCTGCGTCCTCAGCCCCTTACTATACTCCTTATACACTGGTGACTGTGTGGCCAAATTCCCCTCCAACTCGATTTCCAAGTTTGCTGATGACACCTGCAGTGGGTCGGAGGAAGAGACACAGAATCTGGTGAACTGGGGCGACAACAATAATCTCCTCCTCAATGTCAACAAAGCAAATTGACTTCTGGAAGTCTAGTGGAGTACATGCCCTGATCAACATCAATGGGATGAAGTCGAAAAAGTCGAGAGCTTCACGTTTTAGGGTCCACATCACGAAAAACCTTTCCTGGTTCCTCCATGATGTCCCTATAATTAAAAAAGTCTCCGAACGCCTCTATTTTCTCAGAGGTTTACGGACATTTGGCATGTCAGCTGCGACTCTCACCAACTTTTACAGATGCACCATAAATAACATTCTAGCTTGGAATGGCTCCTGCTCTGTCCAAGACTGCGAGAAACTTCAAAGCTTGGTGAATGCAGACCAGTCCATCACTCAAACCAACCTCCCACTCATTAACTCTGTCTAAACTTCCCATTGCCTCACAAAAGCAACCAGCCTAATTCAGGAATAGCGCACCACGGACATCAACTCTTCCCACTTGTTCCATGAGAGAAAAAGATAAAGAATGTGTGAGGACATGGACCAACCGACTCATAGAATCACTACAGTGCAGAAGGGGACCATTTGACCCATCGAGTCTACACTGACAACAATCCCACCCAGGCCCTATCCCCAAAGTCCCACATATGTACCCTGCTAATCCCCCAAACATACATATCCCAGGACGCTAATGGGCAGTTAACATGGCCAATCAACCCAACCTGCACATTTTGGACTGTGGGTGAAAACTGGAGCATCCGGAGCAAACACATGCGCATACGGGTGGAATGTGCAAATTCCACACAGACAGTGATCCAAGCCGGGAATCGAACTCGGGTTCCTGTGAGACATTAAGGTAAAGGGAAGATTTTTGTGTGGATTTGAGGGAAAATGTTTCCATCCACAGGGTGCTGGGATCTGCAGCTCACGGCCTGAAAGGATGGTAGAAGCGGGAACAACCACAAGAGGCATTTAGATCAGCAACTCAAACACCAGAGCATATAATTATTAAACTAGAAAGAGCGCAGGAAAGATTTACTAGGATGCTACTGGGACTTGATGGATTGAGTTATAAGGAGAGGCTGGACAGACTGGGACTTTTTCCCCTGGAGCGTAGGAGGCTGAGGGGTGATCTTACAGAGGTTTATAAAATAGTGAGGGGCACAGATCAGCTAGATAGTCAATATCTTTTCCCCAAAGGTAGGGGAGTCTAAAACTAGAGGGCAGAGGTTTAAGGTGAGAGGGGAGAGATACAAAAGGGTCCAGAGGGGCAATTTTTTCACACAGAGGGCGGTGAGTGTCTGGAACGAGCTGCCAGAGGCAGAAGTAGAGGCGGGTACAATTTTTTTTTAAAAAGCGTTGCGACAGTTACATGGGTACGATGGGTATAGAGGGATATGGGGCAAATGTGGGCAATTGGGATTAGTTTAATGGATTTAAAAAAAGGGCGGCATGCACAAGATGGACCAAAGGGCCTGTTTCCATTCTGTAAACTCTATGACAAGGCTGTGGATTGAGTGCTGGAAAATGAGATTCGATTGGATAGGTGTTTGATGACCAGTTCAGACATAATGGGCCGAAGGGCCTCATTTTGTGCTGTTAAAACTCGATGGCTGTTAGGCCTCCCACAGCAGTGGCCCCATCACTTGCAGCTCTCACAGCGCTGGCTGGGATACCCACCACCTCCCAAACCTATCTGGTTGCAAATACACAATTGCAGCCAGCAGTGAGCTGCCTGGTCTGAGAGAGACATCTGTCAGCTCTCTGCTGCTGCAGCTCGCTTCAACACAGCAGCTGCCCCCAGGTAGTCCGGGGGTCCTCAGCTCTTTCTGAGCAGCCCCCGTCTAGATATAGACCCAGCCCACTCCCCACCACCTGGACCAATCACCCCCCATTCCCCCACAGCAATTGCATGCAGAGTGTCAGCAGGGCACCTCTCCCTAACCCACTGTCCATGCAGAGAGGTAGCGAGACCCCTCCCTACCCCACTGTACATGCAGAGAGGCAGCGAGACCCCTCCCTACCCCACTGTGCATGCAGAGATGTAGCGAGACACCTCCCTACCCCACTGTGCATGCAGAGAGGCAGCGAGACCCCCTCCCTACCCCACTGTGCATGCAGAGTGTCAGCGAGACCCCCCACCCGACTCCACTGTCCATGCAGAGAGGCAGCGAGACCCCCTCCCTACCCCACTGTGCATGCAAAGAGGTAGTGAGACCCCCTCCCTACCCCACTGTCCATGCAGAGAGGCAGCGAGACCCCCTCCCTATCCCACTGTCCAAGCAGAGAGGCAGCGAGACCCCCCTCCCTACCCCACTGTGCATGCAGAGAGGCAGCGAAACCTCCTCCCTACCCCCACTGTTCATGCAGAGAGGCAGCGAGACCCTCTCCCTACCCCACTGTGGATGCCGAGAGGCAGCGAGTCCTCCTCCCTACCCCACTGTGCATGCAGAGAGGCACCGAGACCCCCCTCCCTACCAACACCAATCATGTGCAGAGTGGCAGCGGGGACCACCCCACCCCACAGACAGTGGGCAGAGTGGTAACGGGACCCTCTCCGACCCAGCAACTACGTTCAGAGTCGGCCCCGCTACCTTCAGGCTCCGCCCCTGTAGACCACGCCACCTCATGCGCCACTCCCTGGTACTGCCCAGTGGGCATTGCCCAAGGGGTACCTACCTTTGCCCTCGACCTTGCCCGGTGTCCTCAATGGCCTTCGGTTCTACCGGCGAGGTCATCATGACTCGTCCTCATACATGTGGCCAGCTGTTTTCCTCACCGGACCCAACCTCTCCCGGTGAGGCTGCAAAGGCAAGTGTGGCGCACAATTCCATCCCAGGCTCACTAATCTCATTTAAATTTGTTTCAAAATAAATTGAAATAATTTATTCAGCTTCTTGCCGGAAATGGGCTGAATTCAGGAGACTGAATCCGCTGTTTATCCATTGCCGGTGAAGGTTGCAAGAGGTGAGAAATGGGACGTGGACCTGAGTTCCAGGCTGTCACGCGGTTTTACTTGATCACCCCACCATCAATGGACAGGGAGTAGCTGTTATCCTGCCCTACCCCCTACCGTGTGTGTGTTGCGTGTGTCTATATTGTCTGTACCAGTATGCATGTGTATGTGTGCGTGTTTGTGTGTGAGCAACAGAGTACCTGACGAGTGTTCCTAAGTGTGCGTTATTCTGAAGTGTTGCAGCAATTTTGGTTCTTGAATTTGTGTGTGAGTGGGAGTAAGTGTCTAAATCTGATTGCTTGTATCAACAAATGTGTGTATTAATGTATGTGTGTTTGGGTGTGTCTGTGTGTTTGTGTTCCTGTTGCTCTCGGAGAGCTTGTGGTAGCACAGGGGATAGCATTGCTACCTCACAGCACCAGAGCTCCTGGTTCAATTGCAGGTTTGGCCACTGTCTGTGCAGATTCTGCATGTTCTCCCCATGTCTGCGTGGGTTTCCTCCGGGTGAACATAGACATAGAACATAGAACAGTACAGCACAGAACAGGCCCTTCGGCCCACGATGTTGTGCCGAGCTTTATCTGAAACCAAGATCAAGCTGTCCCACTCCCTATCATCCTGGTGTGCTCCATGTGCCTATCCAATAACCGCTTAAATGTTTCTAAAGTGTCTGACTCCACTATCACTGCAGGCAGTCCATTCCACACCCCAACCACTCTCTGCGTAAAGAACCTACCTTTGATATCTGTCCTGTATCTCCCACCACGAACCCTATAGTTATGCCCCCTTGTAATAGCTCCATCCACCCGAGGAAATAGTCTTTGAACGTTCACTCTATCTATCCCCTTCATCATTTTATACACCTCTATTAAGTCTCCCCTCAGCCTCCTCCGCTCCAGAGAGAACAGCCCTAGCTCCCTCAACCTTTCCTCATATGATTGGTGGAGTAGTGGATGAGGTGGAGGGCTGTTGTAGGCTGCAAAGAGACATAGATAGGGTGCAAAGCTGGGCTGAAAAATGGCAAATGGAGTTTAACCCTGATAAATGTGAGGTGATTCATTTTGGTAGGACTAATTTAAATGTGGATTACAGGGTCAAAGGTAGGGTTCTGAAGACTGTGGAGGAACAGAGAGATCTTGGGGTCCATATCCACAGATCTCTAAAGGTTGCCACTCAAGTGGATAGAGCTGTGAAGAAGGCCTATAGTGTGTTAGCTTTTATTAACAGGGGGTTGGAGTTTAAGAGCCGTGGGGTTATGCTGCAACTGTACAGGACCTTGGTGAGACCACATTTGGAATATTGTGTGCAGTTCTGGTCACCTCACTATAAGAAGGATGTGGAAGCGCTGGAAAGAGTGCAGAGGAGATTTACCAGGATGCTGCCTGGTTTGGAGGGTAGGTCATATGAGGAAAGGTTGAGGGAGCTAGGGCTGTTCTCTCTGGAGCGGAGGAGGCTGAGGGGAGACTTAATAGAGGTGTATAAAATGATGAAGGGGATAGATAGAGTGAACGTTCAAAGACTATTTCCTCGGGTGGATGGAGCTATTACAAGGGGGCATAACTATAGGGTTCGTGGTGGGAGATACAGGAGGGATATCAGAGGTAGGTTCTTTACGCAGAGAGTGGTTGGGGTGTGGAATGGACTGCCTGCAGTGATAGTGGAGTCAGACACTTTAGGAACATTTAAGCGGTTATTGGATAGGCACATGGAGCACACCAGGATGATAGGGAGTGGGATAGCTTGATCTTGGTTTCAGATAAAGCTCGGCACAACATCGTGGGCCGAAGGGCCTGTTCTGTGCTGTACTGTTCTATGTTCTATGACCTACCCTCCAAACCAGGCAGCATCCTGGTAAATCTCCTCTGCACTCTTTCCAGCGCTTCCACATCCTTCTTATAGTGAGGTGACCAGAACTGCACACAATATTCCAAATGTGGTCTCACCAAGGTCCTGTACAGTTGCAGCATAACCCCACGGCTCTTAAACTCCAACCCCCTGTTAATAAAAGCTAACACACTATAGGCCTTCTTCATAGCTCTATCCACTTGACTGGCAACCTTTAGAGATCTGTGGATATGGACCCCAAGATCTCTCTGTTCCTCCACAGTCTTCAGAACCCTACCTTTGACCCTGTAATCCACATTTAAATTTGTCCTACCAAAATGAATCACCTCACATTTATCAGGGTTAAACTCCATTTGCCATTTTTCAGCCCAGCTTTGCATCCTATCTATGTCTCTTTGCAGCCTACAACAGCCCTCCACCTCATCCACTACTCCACCAATCTTGGTGTCATCAGCAAATTTACTGATCCACCCTTCAGCCCCCTCCTCTAAGTCATTAATAAAAATCACAAAGAGCAGAGGACCAAGCACTGATCCCTGCGGCACACCGCTAGCAACCTGCCTCCAATCCGAAAACTTTCCATCGACCACCACCCTCTGTCTTCGGTCAGACAGCCAGTTACCTATCCAATCGGCCAACTTTCCCTCTATCCCACACCTCCTCACTTTCATCATAAGCCGACCATGGGGGACCTTATCAAACGCCTTACTAAAATCCATGTATATGACATCAACTGCCCTACCTTCATCAACACACTTAGTTACCTCCTCAAAAAATTCAATCAAATTTGTGAGGCACGACTTGCCCTTCACGAATCCGTGCTGACTATCTCGGATTAATCCGCATCTTTCTAAATGGTCGTAAATCCCATCCCTAAGGACCCTTTCCATCAATTTACCAACCACCGAAGTAAGACTAACCGGTCTATAATTACCAGGGTCATTTCTATTCCCTTTCTTAAACAGAGGAACAACATTCGTTGGTGCTCCAGTTTCCTCCCACCATCTGAAAGTTGTGCTGGTTGGGTGCATTGGTCGTGCTAAATTCTCCCTCAGTGTACCTGAACAGGCGCTGGAGTGTGGTGACTCGGGGATTTTTATAGTAACTTCATTGCAATGTTAATGTTTGCATACTTGTGACACTGATGAATAAATTTCAAATTTAATGAAATATGTTTTCTCTCTGTGAGATCCTGCTGTGCAGATATGACCAATAAAATTGATTCTGCGGCCTGGTGATTGGGTGGGTGAACTGGTGTTATATGCAGAGGGTGAAAAGGATTCTGTCTCAATCTTTTACTCACGGTGGAATAGTGTTTGAGGTCACATGTCTATGGAAAGTCACAGCACTCAGAAGACATCCCAGCCCATAGACCCCGAGACAATTGTCAGTGGCTGAAAGAATTAATAACCGGATACAGAGATTCAACAAGAGCAGCAAACCCAGTACAGTAAATGACAAGAAAATCAAAACAGTTAAACAGCCTTTCCAGAATTAGGAACTGGACACAGGGGACGGGACTTTCCAGCCTCACTCTTCCCCAAGCTGCAAAATCCCACCCGTGTTCAACAGACCTTCCCATTCTCCGCCCCTCGCCTGCACCGATTCCCGTGGTGGTCGGGCCGGTCCAATTCCAGCCAGAGACTTACCCGGAACACCAACAATCGCCAGGAGGGGATAGTAAAAGTATTGAATCACGTACAGTAGATATTGAATCCGAACAGCTGATGTTATCCAATAATAATCAGCAGTAAACTGAGAAATCCAAGAGAGTAAACTCCTGTCCTTGGGTGGAACATTCCGGTTCATTGTTCCCAGATTCTGATCCATTGTTGAAACATTCCGGTTCATTGTTCCCAGATTCTGATCCATTGTTGGAAGATTCCAATCCATTGCTCCCAGATTCTGATCTCTCCTCTCCCTCCCGCTCTCTCCACAGCCGCTGATCTCTGTTGGTGTCGGAGTTGCCGCTCCCGCTGACTCAATGGGACAACACATTGAACGGAATCCCTTATTAATAGAAGAGGGAAATCCCTCCAGGCACACTAATCGGATCCATGGAGACTCACATCAATTCCAGTCACTAAACAAACAGCTTCACTTAACCCCCTTCAACCCAACACTTTTTATACCCAAAGTAGAACAGTTACAGCCTCGATGGGGTGTTGAGGGTCAGGGAGGGATGGAAAGTTGGAAATAATGTAGGGTCAATATTAATTCGATATAGCAGAGATCACTGTGCTAGTGTTAATTTTGAGATGACGAGAATACAAAAGCAGGGGTGTACTGCTGAGGGTTTATAAGACACTGGTCTGACCGCATTCACAATATTGTCAGCAATTTTGGTCCCCGTATCTAAGGAAGGATGTGCTGGCCTTGGAGAGGGTTCAGAGCAGGTTCACAAGAATGATCCGGGGAATGAAAGACTTGACGCATGAGGAGCGTCTGAGGACTGGGGGTCCACACTCGATGCAGTTTGGAAGTATGAGGAAGGGGATCACATTGAAACTTACAGAATAATGAAAGGCCTGGATAGAGTGCACTTGGGGAAGGTGTTTCCATGAGTCGGGGAGACTTGGACCCGAGGGCACAGACTCAGAGGGAAGGGACGGCCCTTTAGAAATGTGATGTGGAGATGGCGGTGTTGGACTGGGGTGTGCGCAGTAAGAAGTCTCACAACACCAGTTGCCCACTCACCTGATGAAGGAGCAGCATTCCGAAAGCTCGTGATTCGAAATAAAGCTGTGGGACTTTAACCTGCTGTTGTGAGACTTCTTACTTCAGAACTGAGACGAGGAGGAATTTCTTCAGCCAGAGGGTGGTGAATCTGTGGGATTCATTGCCACACAAGGCTGTGGAGGCCAGATCATTGAATGTATTTAATAAAGAGATAAATAGGTTCTTGACTGGTACAGCGATCAAGGGTTACGGGGAGAAAGCAGGAGAATGGGTTTAAGAAACTTATCAGCCAGAATTGATTGGTGGAGCCTGCTTGCTGGGCCGAATGGCCTCATTCTGCTCTTATATCTTATTGTCTTCTGGGTATCATGGTCGTGGTTTTGTGGATGTGGATATATGTGTAGTGATGCTTGGATAGTGATGTCTTCCTTGATTGTAGAAACTATTAATAATCTAATGCTTACAGTATTATAGTATACGTGAGTATAAACTCTTGCCCGGCTCCTGGCGGTTGGGTGAGGTCATGTGATGGGATGGTCTTGTTCTGCAGACAACTGCCTGCTAAGATAAGCTGAATGCAGCTGCGGTCACTTGTTATCACACAAGTGTTCTGTGTTGCAGCGTCCGTGCACAGAATGTGACTGGCCAGTGAAGGTCAGCACGAGGAGTGCACGAAGCATTATTATCCTCTGATTGGTAACGGGTATATTCGGACTATAGCTGGGAGGCTATCGGGTCACTTGTATGTGTTAGAAAAAAAGTATTTGTATTGTACCAAAACAAAGCAGTGTGTTCAGTCTCCCCTGAGGGCTGCAAGCTTTGTTAGCCTGCATCATTAAGGAAGACTGACCCGACGTCGTAACATAATGAAATAAAGAGGTTGATTAAACACCTGGAGTTGAATCGGTTTGTTGTCGAACCAAGCCTGATTGAGTGCAATTTGAGATTATCATTTGGTGTCAGAAGTGGGATTCCAACAGTCGGCAGCCGACAGACAATGGTGTTAGAGTCGTCAGCACCGAGTCCGGGACTGAGGAATTGGCCACCCAAGTGCGTGAGTACCGTTGATACAACCACTTGGTTTTCCTCTGCCCTGTAATTCTGGTGTTTGTTGACCTTTCGTTTATTGTCGCCAGCCGCCCCGACGGAATAGCCTGTGATTTCGTCAGCTTGTGCAACTCCAGGTCGGGTGTTATTTGGGTCACTGTGAAAACGGTGAGGTATAAAATAAGTAGTCAGTGAATAATTGAGCAGAACCGTAATTCACTGAGGGTCGCTGTTGATCGGCGAGGGTCACCAGGGAACTGGTGAGGTGGTGATAGAATTGTTAGAGCTCCAATTGAATTTACCGGGGTATTGAGTGAGTACAACAGTTTGTTTTAAAATGGGGAACTATTTGGATACAACCAATCAGACAAATTCAGCCTTACAAATGCTTTGCGAGAAATATCCGGATAAAGCCACCAAATTGAGACAATTGTCGGGGGCATTGACCCATAAATTAGGGCCATCCGAATGGCCCCCAGGAGGGACCAAAAATATCCAACTTGTTAAAGCTGCGCAGCAACAAATTTGGCGAAAGAATATGGGAAGGAAGACGAAGGAGCTTATAGGGTTATGGTTGCAACATTGTCAGGAGTTAAAGGAGCAGAGTCTCCTATCCAGCTGGCAGGACAATGCTGTTAAGTTGGGAATAGAATTATTGGAGGGAGGGACTCTGAAACCGGTTGAGGTGTTGAAAAGGGAATGCTTACATAAGAAACGTTCTCTCAAGGATCGTGAGGTTTCTGAGATAGGGAACATGATGGATGGCATTCAGGTCACTGATAATGATACAGATGAGGATCTACACCATTGGATGATGGGGGTAACTGCACCTCTTCCGCCTCACCCATCTCAAGCGCAGCCCTTAGCAGAACCACCCCCTGACGGCATCTAATGCGGATGCCGATACACGGGAAGAGATCCCTGGTCCAACTGCCCCTTCTCCTGAGGGTAAATATGCGCCTCCCCCGTACCAGGGACAACAGTCGACCCTCTACCCCCTCTCTCTGGCATGTTAGGTTCGCAGACCCCAATTGTAATTAACGTCACCAGTCCCAGTCCCAGTCCCTACTGTCCCAGCCCCGACGCCCAACATACTGAACCTCTGGCAGACGAGCCTGTTTCTGGTCGCACATGGAGCCATAAAAACCAGGGCAATGAATCCGAAGCACAGGCGAATAATCACCCTGGGAACTACCCTATAAGACCAATGCCCAACCCTCGACACGACCCAAACAACGTAAACTCCCGGGCAACTTTGGAAGTATATTACCCATGGAAGCCGAATGAATTGATGGCCATACTGGGCGGCGCACCTGATCGGCATCAGACCCCGCAAAAATTTGTAGACTTCCTTCGCACCACTATCCAGGTTAATGGCGCTGAGTCAAGAGACCTGTGGGCATTGGTTCGTCAGGTGCTGACCCCATCGGAGTGCACCCGATTCCTCGGCCATGTGAGCACGGACGACCACCCGGTCCGCATTCATGACGATCTATTACCGATTAATAATACGGGGCAAGGACGCATCGATTTGATACTTCAGGTGGTCAGTCGCACTTTGCAGAAGCCTGTTGATTTGTCCAAGATATTGGAATTGAAACCCCGGAAGAGTGAAGGGGCAGAGGAGTTCCTAGAAAGGTTCCACGAAATCTATGAAACTCAGTCAGGAGACCAGAGGAGGGGAACCCTTCGCCGCAGTGCTGCTCAATCCTTATGCATTGTCTCCCTTCCATGGTGGCGACAGCCATAAAGACCAATAACATTGATTGGGCAGACAGCTCCCCCGTGCAGATGTCCCGTGCTGTCAAAGCCTTCTGGCCAAACTCACAAGGGGACACTAGAGGGGAACCTCAAGGCCTGAAAGAGGAACCTCAGGCTAAGGTCAAACCTGAAAAAACTGAATATGTAATGAAAGAGGAACCGCGGCAGCCTCCTATCAGAGGAGACCCTGATCAGGTGCATTATCAAATGGAACCTCACTTTTATTATCCAGGGTGGGTAGGCCAGCAGGGATATGGATATAGAACCCATCCAAGTGGCCCCACAGCTCCCTTTTATGTCCTGCCATATACTCATTACCCACCTTATAACCTGCATCGAGGACATGAGAGAACCCCACGGGGCCGGAATAATGCCAGATCTGATGGCTGTTTTAACTGTGGCCGTCTGGGACATTACAGCAAGGAGTGCCCCAGCAGAAGGCAGACTAGGGGAGGTGATAGACGCGGACCCTACACTCCATTTTCCCCAGCAGAATCCCTTCTGACAACGTATGCTGTTACTGACGGAGTCCCAATCCGACCAAGAACCCTTATTGATGTTGAAGCTCTATAATCACTGGTATCTGTTTCTGGTAGACACTGGGGCAGCTATGTCCTCTGTACAAGGCACCTTGAAGTTACCCCAATCGAAAAAACCCCCAAAACTTTCCGGACTCCAGGGTCAAGTTTTGCAATATGCGGTGTCAGAAAAGGTCCCGGTGTCCTATCAGAGTGAAACTGTGGACCATCAATTTGTTATCACCACTGGAATCGATTGCAACCTAATGGGGAGAGATTTGTTGTGTGCCTTTCAACTTCGACTCCGCTGTTCAGAGGCTGGTATCTAAATTGACATGTCACAATCTCCTCGAACGTGTTACGTCGCATCAGTTCCCCAGTGGTGGACCTTAGATCTGGTGGGTGCCACGCATCATGTGACCCTTGCCTATGATCGCAGTGGCCAGAATCACGATTTGGCAGAGTTTTTCAAGGATTTTGAAGGTACATCATGGACCATTGAGACCCGTGCCTGGGTTCAGGGACCGGAGGGTGAAGCTGACTTTGTCAATGTCCCTCTCCAATTGTGGAAACAGCCTTCTGGAGTGGCCCCGCATATTACCAGATCTGTCACCCCACCCAATCATGCCAAAGATCTGGGCCCCATGGTGCACAGAGCAGTGGAATTAGCTGACCCACGCAGAACGGACAAACAAGAGCTCCCTGGGAACCTGTGTATCCAATTTTATCACCACCCGCAGGTCTCCACTGAGGTCCTCCATCGACACAAGGGAAAGGACATTATAGAATACACGAACCCCTCTGTATGGGGGATGGACTCTGTGCAGGTTGGATTTACGGATATTGAACCCATCGAGATCTTGGTGCAACCTAATGTGACTTTTCCGTCAATCCGGCAATATCCCTTAAAGGCGCAAGCTGTTCCGAGTATCACTTGACTGATCGATAGCCTTTTACATCAAGGGATTCTATTACCATGTCAGTCCCCATGTAATACCCCAATCCTTGCAGTCCCTAAACCAGGAAAGCCAAATGAATATCGCCTCGTCCAGGATTTACGAGCCATTAATTCTACCATCGAGCCTTTACATGCCTTGGTGCCCACATCCTGGCCTCCATTCCAGCTAATGCTCGGGTGTTCGTGGTCATTGATCTTCAGCATGCCTTTTTCTCCATCCCATTACATCCGAATAGTCAGTTCTTGTTTGCCTTTTCCCACAACGGCCAACAATATACCTGGACTCGACTACCTCAGGGCTTTATTAACTCGCCGACCCTCTTCTCGCAGTGTCTCCAGAAACAATTACAGAATTTAACCCCTGCTAGTGGATCAACCCTCATCCAATACGTTGATGATTTGCTTACAGCGAGTTCGGATGAATGCAGTAATAGAGAAGATGCCGTTCAGGTCCTGAATTACCTGTCCTACTTAGGCTACCTTGTGTCTCCTGGTAAGGTCCTGATCGCTCAGACCACTGTCAAGTTCTTAGGCGTCCTGCTGTCCGCTGACACTCGTCACCTGGAAGAAAGTCAAATTGAACCAATAGCACACTTCCCTAGTCCCACTGATGCTAAGCAAGTCCGACGGTGGTTGGGTATGATTAATTACTGCCGGCAGTGTATCCCCAATGTGACCTTGTTAACAAAAAATCTAACCCCCTATACGGCTAAGGAGGGATCCTTCGTCCTTTCCGCAGAAGCAGAAGAGGCGTTCAGTGAATTAAAACAGTCCTTAATACAGGCACCAGCCCTGGGGAGGCCTTTGTACGATCGACCCTTTCAACTCTTCTGGACGATCATCGACGACTGCGCTGCTTCGGTTTTGACTCAACTTCATGGTGACCGACACCGACCGGTTGCCTATTTTTCCTCCAGACTGGACCCTGTAGCGCTCGGATATCCACACTGCACCCAAATCCTTGCGGCTATTTACCTCAGCTTGAAGGCGGCTGCAAATCTGACTTTACAACAGCCCATTGTTATATATACCACTCACATGGTGGCAGCACTGTTGGGCCAGTTACAGACACAACATCTGACTGCGGCCAGACAGAACCGATATGAGATTTAATTGCTTAATAATCCTCAACTTACCTTTAAGTATTGCACTGTTATTAATCCAGCCAATTTCCTGACCCACCCTCCCCGGGTCGCTGATTCCCCTCCACATGACTGTTCCGTCCTTCTCAGGGAAGACACCACCGTGCGCCCCGATCTCTCTGAAATTCCCCTAACGAACGCCGATCTCATCATGTTCACCGATGGCAGTGCCTCCGTTGACGAGAGAGGCCATCGGCTCTCAGGGTAACGCTATTGTGAATGACCAGGGGGTTATTTTGGAGTCAGCAGCTTTTGAGACCCCTTTCTCGGCTCAGCAAGCCGAACTGTTTGCCCTCATCAGAGCTTGTGTCCTGGGTCGGAGTTTGAATGTTAACATCTACACGGACTCCCAGTATGCTTTTGGAGTTGTCCATGACTTTGGACAACTGTGGAGGAATAGAGGCTTCCTTACATCACCCGGCGCCCCTATTTCACACAAACAACTGGTGTCTGACTTACTACAGGCCCTTCTTCTGCCTGCACGCATTGCAGTGATTAAGTGCGCCGCCCATTCCGCTGGTAAAGACCCTGTCACTTTAGGTAACCATAGGGCAGATGAGGCGGCCAAATTGGTTTCTAAAACTTGTCAGATGATTGTGCCCCGAATGATGAGGCAGGGGAAAAGTCCGGACGTGGATGGCCCTGCCTCTGAGCAACCCATGCCAACCATCGATGATGTTCTTAGATCGCAGCAAGAAGCCTCGCCTGGTGACAAAGATTGATGGAATGCACTGGGCTGTAGGGTGGACCCAGAATCCGGAGTCTGGATCACTCCTGCTAACCAAACCTGTATGTCCGATACTGTGGCTCTCTGGGTAATTGATTGTGTACACTTTGCAACTCACTGTGGTGCAAGGTCTCTTAGTGATTTACTCCTCACTTCCTGGTGGCATCCTCGCCTACAGGACATGGCACAAAGTCTAATTCTCCGCTGTTTGATATGCCAACAGCATAATCCGGGCACTGTTATTAATCCAGCCAATTTCCTGACCCACCCTCCCCGGGTCGCTGATTCCCGGGGAGCACCCTGTGATCTGGGTAAGACTCCCCTGCCGGCAGGCCCCTTTGAGACCCTGCAGATGGTCTTCATTGAGTTGCAGAGATGTCAGGGGTATAAATATGTCTAAGTAATCGTGGATGTCTTTAATAAGTGGATTGAAGTGTATCCTACATCGGATAACAAAGCGACAACTGTTGTCAGGATTTTACTGCACGAAATTGTGCCTCGATTTGGCGTCCCGACCTCCCTGAGTTCTGACAATGGCCCACATTTTATTGCATCAGTCAATAAGGAACTGTGCGCCCAGCTGAATATTCGCCAACAACTCCATTGCGCTCACCATCCCCAGGCTGCTGGTGTCGTCGAACGTTCCAATCAAACGCTCAAAACCAAGCTGGCTAAACTTGTAGAAACCTCAGGTCTGTCTTGGGTCAGACTACTCCGAGCTTTATTTCAAATACGAACCACCCCTGCAGGACCGCCCCATCTCTCGCCCGCGGAGGTCTTGTCTGGTCGACCCCTGCGGACCCCTTGGGATGATGGGTCAAAGACACCCGTTCATTTCCATCATATGACAGATGAAATGACCTCATATATCCTCTCCCTTACCCCACTCTTTGTGTCATCTTCATTCACAAGTCCGGGCTGCTTACGGTAAACCACCGACCTTATCCACTCCCACTAAAGTAAAACCGGGCTCATTTGTCCTTATCAAAAATTGGACTCGCAGCATTTAGAGCCGCGGTGGGAGGGCCCATTCCAAGTCTTGTTAACCACCCCTACAGTGGCTCAGGTGGCGGGACGCGAGGCTTGTGTCCATCTCCACCACTGTAAATTGATCGGGCAAGCCGATCCCAAAAAGGGGGGAGTTGAGGATGGCAGTGAGGAGGATCTTACGGATGATTAGTACGAGAGGCGGTACCGGGTGACATGCTCTTTACTCTGTGGTTGTTATGCTTGTCGTAATGTTTTTTTCCTCTTCAGGTAGTGGTCAAGTAAGGACGAACCAACATGATTTTGGCAAAAATACTCTTGGAGCTCATCAGCTTGATGTTCTGTGCTGTAAGTGCAGGGGAATATGAAATCAGCCAGCCTAATCGGACCCCTGTTCCTGGAGGAGACGCCCACAGTCGGAGACGAAGGAGCACCGGGGATAGTATATTTCAGATTGAAGGGTTATTAGAGGGACTGGACAATCCATCCCCAATTAAAGGGCAAGAGCACCCTCTGGGAAACTGGTTTGTACAAGCCCATCATACCATCCATGGAGCTTCTACTATAGCATGCTATCCTTTCCCCAAAGACGTAAATTCCCTGTTCACAATTACTCCCTCTTGGTATCGAGAGGGACGATCCTTCGAATGTGCAGAACAAGATGCAACTCTTCCTCGGGAGGACCGGATACCTTTCCGGTATGACCCCGCCTGTGCTCCAACCGTGGATTGCTACCATTCCCCTCGTGAGTCCAAGGTTAGGCAGAGGACTAATGACTGGAGGAAACTTTCCCTCTGGTGGGAACAACAGGCCGATGGGACAGCGGTTCCCGAGGATAATCAAAGCTGTGAGAACTGCTTTAAAGGGAGAGGTTGGGGATGCTCCACAGTTTGTGTGTGCCAGGATCACCCCTGCCTGAGCAAGCATTGCCATCAGCATAAATGTGGGTACGAAGCCCAGAGAGATGAGGTAACCTGTAAGTGTTTGAATTCTACCTGCATAGCTTTGGGAAAAGGGGAAAATCTAATTTGTGGCCATATGAATGGCACCCACCTTCATGCTTACGGTAGGGACTTTACGATAGTACAGATTAATGCAGAAGGAAGACGGACGGTATCATCCCGTACAGGTTCCAGATCCCTGTTCTTGGGAACCGATGATACCTATCACCGGGTTCGAGCCAACGGGACATGGCAAAAGTGTTCAGAGACCATGTACACTGAGACAGGGTATTTCTTCTTTTTCAATGGTACGGCCACCAAATATTTGTCCTATCCTTACCCCCAGGTGGTGGCAATAGGGACCATACTTCCCAGCATGGTTCCCTGTCCGAGCCATTGGGGGCCCTCACGTCATAGAATCATAGAATCCCACAGTGCAGAAAGAGTGCCCATCGAGTCTGCACCAACCACAATCCCACCCAGGCCCTATCCACATATCCCAACATATTTACCCACTAACCCCTCTAACCTATGCATCCCGGGACACTAAGGAGCAATTTAGAATGGCCAATCAACCTAGCCCGCACATCTTTGGACTGTGTGAGAAAACCGGAGCACCCGGAGGAAACCCACGCAGACACAGGGAGAATGTGCAAACTCCACACAGACAGCGACCCGACCCGGGATTCGAACCCAGGTCTCTGGAGCTGTGAAGCAGCAGTCTAACCACTGTGCTACCGTGCCGCCCATAGGAGGCCAGAGCGGGACTGAGCAGAGGATTTTTGCGCTGACTACAAGGAAATAACTGCCCTCACTCCTGGTCAGGCTGCTGGCTATGGAGCGGCGGGTTTCTTTTCCTTTGGAGCCGTCCCAATAATCGTAATTACATCGCTTCTGGCCTTACCGCCTTGGGGAACGCTACAAGAGGAGCCCTCCGGGTCATCACCGTCCAATTAGAGAAACTCAGGCTGTATGCCCAGCAGAATAGATATGCCTTGGATTACCTGCTAGCTCGACAAGGAGGCATGTGTGCCATCGTGAAGGATAACTGCATACTGGGACTAGATAAGGTCACTACTAATCTCACTAATTACCTGAACCAAATTGACCAGCAACTAGGATCTATTAGAGAGGGCAAGGGATTGGGGGAATGGGAACTGTCAGGATGTCTTGGTTGGTTAAAGAATGTGGGGTTATATGCCATACTCTTAGTTCTTTGTATGAGGATTGGAATTGGCATTGTAAAGTGTCTCATCACACGGGTGATGACCACCTTGGATTCGATAGGATCACGACCGACTCAGCTGATGATGGTCGCCGCGAGTGAGAAGGAGGACGAGGAATACAAACTCATACTGGACGACGAGGTGCTGGAGGAAGCCCGAATAGAAGTGGAGGCAGAATTGGATGCGGAGGATGAGGGAGATAAAGTAATATTGGACTTGATGAAAATACAATTGTAACCTGATTAGATCAAGCCACGACGATGTCAGTGGTTATCACAGAGTGATAAAAGGGGGGAATGTGGATGTAAATATGTAGAGTGTTGCTTAAATCGCGATGTTTTGGCGCCTGTTCTAGTATTTGAATTTGTGGTTGGTGCGGTCACGTGATGTTTTTGGCGCCGGTTCTGAAACAGTATTTAAACTGTAAAAAGCGTGGGAAATGTGTTCAGTCTTTGATGGCTGCAGGCTTCGGTAACCCGCACCATTACGGAAGGCTGACCCGACGTCGTTAAAGGAAAGAAAGAAGTTAACCAGATATCTGGAGTTGAATCGATTTTTGTCGAAGCCAAGCCTGATAAAGAATATTTCCAGATTCACAGGACCAGCTTAGGGGCAAAAAATAGGGGCGGCATAGGCAAGTTGGGCCAAAGGGCCTGTTTCCATGCAGTAAACCTCTATGAGGCCCTGGTCAAGAAGAGGAAAGAGGCACGTGACATTCATAGGCAGCTGGGATCAAGTGAATCCCTTGAAGAGTATAGGGGGTGTAGGAGTAGAGTTAAGAGAGAAATCAGGAGGGTAAAAAGGGGACATGAGATTGTTTTGGCAGATAAGGCAAAGGAGGATCCAAAGAGCTTCTACAAATACATAAAGGGCAAAAGAGCAACAAGGGAGAGAGTAGGGCCTCTTAAGGATCAACAAGGTCATCTATGTGCGGATCCACAAGAGATGGGTGAGATCCTAAATGAATATTTCTCATCAGTATTTACTTTTGAGAAAAGCATGGATGTTGGGGAACTTGGGGAAATAAATAATGATGACTTGAGGAGTGTACATATTACAGAGAAGGAGGTGCTGGAAGTCTTAAAGCGCATCAAGGTAGATAAATCTCCGGGACCTGATGAAGTGTATCCCAGGACATCGTGGGAGGCTAGGGAGGAAATTGCGGATCCCCAGCCGAGATTTTTGAATCATCAATGGTCACGGGTGAGGTGCCTGAAGATTGGAGAGTGGCAAATGTTGGGCCTTTGTTTAAAAAGGGCTGCAGGGAAAAGCCTGGGAACTACAGGCCGGTGAGTCTCACATCTGTGGTGGGTAAATTGTTGGAAGGTAATTTGAGAGACAGAGTCTACAGGCATTTCGAGATGCAAGGACTGATTAGGGACAGTCAGCATGGCTTTGTGAGTGGAAAATCATGTCTCACAAATTTGAGTTTTTTGAAGGGGTAACCAAGAAGGTAGATGAGGGCAGTGCAGTTGATGTTGTCTACATGGACTTTAGCAAGGCCCTTGACAAGGTACCACATGGTAGGTTGTTGCATAAGGTTAAATCTCACGGGATCCAAGGTGAGGTATCTAAATGGATATAAAATTGACTTTTTGACAGAAGCCAGGTGGTTGTAGAGAATTATTTTTCAAACTGGAGGCCTGTCACCAGCAGTGTGCCTCATGTGTCAGTGCTGGGTCCACTGTTATTTGTCATTTATATTAATGATTTGGATGAGAATATAGGAGGCATGGTTAGTAAGTTTGCAGATGACACTAAGATTGGTGGCATAGTGGACAGTGAAGAAAGTTATCTCCAATTGCAATGGGATCTTGATCAATTGGGCCAGTGGGCTGACGAATGGCAGATGGAGTTTAATTTAGACAAATGCGAGGTGATGCATTTTAGTAGATTGAACCAGGGCAGGACTTACTCAGTTAATGGTAGGGCATTGGGGAGAGTTACAGAACAAAGAGATCTAGGGATACATGTTCATAGCTCCTTGAAAGTGCAGTCACAGGTGGACAGAGTGGTGAAGAAGGCATTCGGCACGCTTGGTTTCATCGGTCAGAACATTGAATACAGGAGTTGGAATGTCTTGTTGAAGTTGTACAAGACATTGGTGAGACCACACTTGGAGTACTATGTGCAATTCTGGTCACCCTATTGTAGAAAGGATTTTATTAAACTAGAAAGAGTGCAGAAAAGATTTACTACGATGCTACAGGGACTTGATGGATTGAGTTACAAGGAGAGACTGGATAGACTGGGAGTTTTTTCTCTGGAGCGTAGGAGGCTGAGGGGTGATCTTATAAAGGTCTATAAAATAACTGGGGGCACAGATCAGCCAGATAGTCAATATTTTTCCCAAAGGTAGGGGAGTCTAAAACTAGAGGGCATAGGTTTAAGGTGAAAGGGGAGAGATACAAAAGTGTCCAGAGCTGCACTTTTCCACACTGGGGGTGGTGAGTGTCTGGAACAAGTTGCCAGAGGTAATAGGAGAGGCGGGTACAATTTTGTCTTTTAAAAAGCATTTAGATAGTTACATGGGTAAGATGAGTGCAGAGGGATATGGGTGAAATGCAGGCAATTGGGATTAGCTTAGGGGTTTTAAAAAAGAAAGGGCGGCACGGACAAGTTGGGCCGAAGGGTCTGTTTCCATGCTGCAAACCGCTGTGACCTCTAAAATTCAAGAAACTTATCATCCTCCAGGACAAAATAGCCCACTTAATTGGCACACCATCAGAAGGCGATGGCCTCGTGGTATTATCGCTCGACTATTAATCCAGAAACTCAGCTAATTCTCTCAGGGCCCGGGTTCGAAACCCGCCATGGCAGCTGGTGGAAAATAAATTGAATAAAAAAAGTATGGAACTAAGAATCCATTGATAACCATGAAATCATTGCCGATTGTTGGAAAAACCCATCTGGTTCACTAATATCTTTTAGGTATGGAAATCTGCAGTCCTTACCTGGTCTGGCCTACATGTGACACCAGAGCCACAACAATGTGGTTGACTCTCAACTGCCCTCAGGCAACTAGGGATGGACAATAAATGCTGATCAACCAGCAACGTCCATGTCCTACGAATGAATAAAGGTCCACCGCCTTAATCATTAATTCCATCCACCACCACTGCGCAATTGATCAAGTGCACTGCAGCAAGCCTCGTTAGACAGCGCCTTCCAAACCCACGACAGCAAACATCTGGAAGGACAAGAGCAGGAGATGCATGTGAATGTGGTAATGATGAACCCCTGCAGTCCATGTGGTGTTGCTGCATGTACAGTGCTATTACAGAGGAACTTCCAGGATTTTGATCCAGCAACAGTGAAGGAATGGCGACACATTTACAAGTTAGGATGGTGACTTTGAGAGGAACTTGCAGGTGGAAGTGTTCCCATGTATCTTTCTATTTCTAAAGAAGGCAAACTCTCCCATGATTATCAATATCAATTTGTGTCTGATGCACTATCAATCAAGCAAAGACTAGTTTGTATGCAAGAACAAATAGGCTTTTATTAGCAAAAGACTTGGAGCACACCCATGCCGATGAACTGGTCCAGAGACTGAGGCAGGGGGTGGGGAGCAGTCACCTTTATACCTGGACCGGGGGAGGAGTCCCAGGCAGGGCCGGCAGGGGCATGTCCAGGCATGTCACACACACACACACAGGCAATAAGCTAACAGTGGTTTACCACAGTGTCACCCTCGCAAAACCTTCAAATAACCACCACATGAAATAACCCCCACATAGTATCACAGCCAACAGTTCCGTCCCTCGCCTACAGAATTCCCATTATTAGATCAGATGCAGGAAAAAAAACATCTTCCAACATTATCCCATTGAAACGTTTCCATCACATAATCGCATAGAAAAAATCGCTGTCCTGGGAGATTGATGCCCTTCAATCGCGGTGCGGGGGAGGATTTAAAGGCGGTGGGGAAAATGAATATATCCTTATTGGGGGACAGCTGATATAGGGAGGCTTAAGTAATTTAAAGTCAGCACAGATTTGGTTTCAAATGCGTTCAAGGACAGTGTAACTGGACATCTAAATACCACTTAACCGGACTGACAGCAGGGGCTCGAAATACCCCCCATGGGCGGGTCAGTACAGGACGGCGATGCAAAGGCCGCCTAGTTAAGGGGCAGCGGAGGATGGAGCTGTAAAAGAATCAGAGGTAAGGGGCAGTACAGGGGAATGGTCCCTTTAAGCAGTCCATAGGGGGTGGGTTCGACCCATTTCTCCACATTTCAGACAATTGATCAGAAAATGTTGTTAATATATTAAATGGGAATTATTTTAAATTATCTGGATACCGTTGTAATATAAATATGACGTGGATATCATATAAATGTTTAAATATGATATCTTTGTGACGAATCTAATCCTGGGGGTTGGTAGCCCCACCCACTGGGAGGAGCTGATTAACAGAGAGGATTATTTAAACCGGCTGCTAGGAGCTCAGTCTGTGTCTGGGGCTCAGAGAGGGAAGGAGCTCAGAGGTGAGCAGAGACTGCAGGATAAAGTGTGAGTATTGAAGCAGCTCTATCTCTGATAGCTGAACAGACTTGCAGAGAGATTCAGTGGTGAAGGCTGAAGCACAGATTGAGGAACTGACAGTTCAGAGTGAGATCTGGAGCTGAGACTCTGACAGCTACTTTCTTTGTGTTTGAGTGTTTATCACTTTTAATGTTGTCTTTCAGTAATGTTCTATCCATTGATGTTGTCTGAATAATCAGTCCATAATATGGGACTGTTACAACAAAAGAATCTATTTGGATTGTCATGTATATGTTGGATTTTTGAGTATCTGGTTCACTCCCACAGCCATGAGGTTGGTTATAATTATTGGATCCAGTTTTTTAACTGAAAATGAATCTGCCACTTGGCAATGGAGATAGTGTTTTCTGTGAAATTCCTTGTAATTTTGCTTTGAGAAAGGATTTGATAAAATCTTTGGGTTTAAAGAAAAAATAACTTTGTGAAGATTGACTTTTCTTGGGTTGAATATTTTTCTTTACAAATTGTCTCTGTAACAAATGTGATCAGTGGTGAAACTGATAATTGACATTGAGGTGCTATTGCAATGTTGTACATCAGCACATCTGGATGTGTTCCAGGGCTTGTTGTTAATGGTGATCTGACTTGTTTGATGCTGTGGCCTAGGTTATCCTTTAGGAGACTTGCTATAGCTTGCCTAAAGATTCCATCATGTATTCTTGCTTCATAGGGAACATGGTGGAAACAGATCAACTTTCAAAGGGGCAGGACTGGCAGCTCAATGTTCCAGGGTTCTGATGTTTCAGATGGGATGGGGAGGGGGTGGCATTGCAAGTCAAGGAAAATGTTCCAGCGGTGCTCAGGCAGGACAGATTAGGGGGCTTGTCTATGGAGGCCATGTGGGTGGAGCTGAGAAACAGGAAAGGTATGACCACATTAATGTGGGTGTCATAGACCACCCAGTAGTCAGCAAGAATTGGAGGAGCAAATCTGCAGTGATAGCAGACAACTGCAGGAAGCATAAAGTTGTGATAGAAGGGGATTTTAATTTTCCACATATAGATTGGGACTCCCATACTGTTAAAGGTTTAGATGGGTTAGAGTTTGTAAAATGTGTTCAAGAAAATTTTCTAAATCAATATAGAGTTACCAACTAGAGAGGATGTAATATTAGATCTCCTATTAGGAAATGAGTGAGGACAAGTGTGATGGAAGTGTGTGTAGGGGAGCACTTTGGTTCCAGTGATCATATAGTTTCAACTTGATCACTGGTCCTTGGGTTGAGGTACTAAACTGGAAAAAGGCCAAATTTGAAGAAATGAGAGGATCTAAAAAGTGTGGATTGGGACAGGCTCTTCTCTGGCAAGGTTGTGATTGGTAAGTGGAGGCCTTAAAAGGAGAAATTTGTATGCAGAGTTTGTATGTTCCTGGCAGGATTAAGGCAAAGTGAATAAGAATAAGGAACCTTGGTTCTCGAGGGATATTGGAACTCTGATAAAGAAGAGAGATGTATGACCTGTACAGGCAACAGGGAGCAAATAAGATGCTCGCGTATAAAAAGTGCAAGAAACTAAAAAAAAATCAGGAGGGCTGAAAGATGACATGAGGTTGCTTTGGCTGACAAGGTGAAGGATAATCCTAAGAGCTTCTCGAGGTATATTAAGAGCAAAAGGATAGTAAGGGATAAAATTTGTCCTCTTGAAGATCAGAGTGGTTGGCCACGTATGGAACCAAAAGAAATGGGTGAGATATTAAGTGGGTTTTTTGCATTCGTATTTACTAAGGAAACTGGCACGGAGTCTATGGAAATAAGGCAAACGTGTAGGGAGGTCATGGAACCTATACAGATTAAAGGGGAGGAGGTGCTTGCTGTCTTGAGGCAAATCAGAGTAGATAAATCCCCAGGACCGGACAGGGTATTCCCTCGGACCCTGAAGGAGACTAGTGTTGAAATTGCAGGGACCCTGGCAGATATATTTAAAATGTTGGTATCCACGGGTGAGGTGCCAGATGATTGGAGGATAGGTTGCTTAAAAAGGTTCAAAGTAATGTGGGAAATTATAGGCCGGTAAGTTTGACGTCAGTAGTAGGTAAATTGTTGGAAGGAGTACTAAGATAGGATCTACAAATATTTGGATAGACAGGGGCTTATTAGGGAGAGTATCATGGCTTTGTGCGTGGTAGGTCATGTTTAACCAATCTATTAGATTTTTTCGAGGAGATTACCAGGAAAGTGGATGAAGGGAAGGCAGTGCATGTTGTCTCCATGGACTTCAGTAAGGCCTTTGACAAGGTCCTGCATGGGAGGTTAGGAAGGTTTAGTCACTTGGTATCCATGTAGTAAATTGGATTAGACATTGGCTCAATGGAAGAAGCCAGAGGGTGGTAGTGGAGGATTGCTTCTGAGTGGAGGCCTATGACTAGTGTGCCACAGGGATCGGTGTTGGGTCCATTGTTGTTTGTCATCTATATCAATGATCTGGATGATAATGTGGTAAATTGGATCAGCAAATTTGCTGACGATACAAAGATTGGAGGTGTACTGGACAGTGAGGAACGTTTTCAAAGCTTGCAGAAGGATTTGGACCAGCTAGAAAAATGGCAGATGGAGTTTAATGCAGACAAGTGAGGTATTGCACTTTGGATGGACAAACCAAGGTAGAACATGCAAGGTAAATGGTAGGACACTGAAGAGTGCAGTAGAACAGAGATCTGAGAATATAGATACATAATTCCCTAAAAGTGGCGTCACAGGTAGATAGGGTCGTAAAGAGTGCTTTTGGTACATTGGCCTTTATAAATCAAAGTACTGAGTATAAGAGTTGGAATGTTATGGTGAGGTTGTATAAGAAATTGGTGAGGCCGAATTTAGTGTATGGTGTGCAGTTTTGGTCACCTAATTACAGGAAGGATATTAATAAGTTTGAAGGAGTGCAGAGAAGGTTTACAAGGATGTTGCTGGGACTTGAGAAACTGAGTTAGAGAAAGGTTGAATAGGTTAGGACTTTATTCCCTGGAGTGTAGAAGAATGAGGGGAGATTCGATAGAGGTGTGTAAAATTATGATGGGTATAGATAGTGAATATAAGTAGGCTTTTTCCACTGAGGCAGGGGAGGAGAAAAAAACTAGAGGACATGGGTTAAGGGGGAAAAGTTTCAAGGGAATATTAGGGGGGGCTTCTTCACTGGGGGCAGTGTGGATTGAGCTGCCAGATGAAGTGGTGAATGTGGGTTCACTTTTAACATTAAAAAAAACTTGGACAGGTACATGGATGGGATGGGTGTGGAGGGATATGGTGCAGGTCAGTGGGACTAGGCCAAGAAATGGTTCAGCACAGCCAAGAAGGGCCAAAAGGCCTGTTTCTGTGCTGTAATGTCCTATGGTTCAGTTGTGCACTGAAGTGCTTGGATGCAAGTTTTGGGATGGTATCTTTTGTAACCATTTTTTCAAATACATTTTCCAGCATGAATGCTGTGCTATTGGGGTAATTCCATATATTGGAACACATTATCTCAGGTTACAGCAACACCAGGTGCTGGATGGACAAGACTTATTGAATGTTAAAACACCTGGGACACAGGACTGCTCATGCTCACTGAGAATTTATTTAACTTAAGTCTCAACTTCCATCTCTCTTGAGAGAGATGTATGTTCACACAACATACATGGTTGAGACAATTCTGTAGCTCAGTCAGCTGGACATAATCCAATCAAAAAGGTTACAAATGACATGCATTACATTGATTAAAGAACAGGATCTTTGGCTCTCCAAGCCTGCACCAACCATGCTGCCTGACAAAACTCAAACCACTATCCTTCTGGGGGCCATTTCCATCCTAGTCATGAATTTGTCTGATGCCCATTAAAAGACACTATTGTCTGCTTCCACTACCACCTGCAGCAGTGAGTTCCAAGCATTCCCCACCCTCTGGGGTGGGGAAACTTGCCTCGTAGATCTCCTTTAAACATTGCCCCTCACACCTTAAACCTATGTCCTCTAGTAATTGACTCTTCCACCCTGGGAAAGTTTCTGACTATCCACTCTGTCCATGCCCCTCAATCTTGTAGATTTCTACCAGGTTGCCCCTCAACCTATCATAGAACATAGAAAGCCACAGCACAAACAGGCCCTTCGGCCCACAAGTTGCGCCGATCACATCCCCACCTCTAGGCCTATCTATAGCCCTCAATCCCATTAAATCCCATGTACTCATCCAGAAGTCTCTTAAAAGACCCCAACGAGTTTGCCTCCACCACCACCGACGGCAGCCGATTCCACTCACCCACCACCCTCTGAGTGAAAAACTTACCCCTGACATCTCCTCTGTACCTACCCCCCAGCACCTTAAACCTGTGTCCTCTCGTAGCAACCATTTCAGCCCTTGGAAATAGCCTCTGAGTCTACCCTATCCAGACCTCTCAACATCTTGTAAACCTCTATCAGGTCACCTCTCATCCTTCGTCTCTCCAGGGAGAAGAGACCAAGCTCCCTCAACCTATCCTCATAAGGCATGCCCCCCAATCCAGGCAACATCCTTGTAAATCTCCTCTGCACCCTTTCAATGGCTTCAACATCTTTCCTGTAATGAGGTGACCAGAACTGCGCACAGTACTCCAAGTGGGGTCTAACCAGGGTCCTATAAAGCTGCAGCATTATCTCCTGACTCCTAAACTCAATCCCTCGATTAATGAAGGCCAGTACGCCGTACGCCTTCTTGACCGCATCCTCCACCTGCGAGGCCGATTTAAGAGTCCTATGGACCCGGACCCCAAGGTCCTTCTGATCCTCTACACTGCTAAGAATGGTACCCTTCATATTATACTGCTGCTTCATCCCATTGGATCTGCCAAAATGGATCACCACACACTTATCCGGGTTGAAGTCCATCTGCCACTTCTCCGCCCAGTCTTGCATTCTATCTATGTCTCGCTGCAACTTCTGACATCCCTCCAAACTATCCACAACACCACCTACCTTGGTGTTGTCAGCAAACTTACCAACCCATCCCTCCACTTCCTCATCCAGGTCATTTATGAAAATGACAAACAGCAAGGGTCCCAGAACAGATCCCTGGGGCACTCCACTGGTCACTGACCTCCATGCAGAGAAAGACCCCTCCACAGCCACTCTCTGCCTTCTGCAGGCAAGCCAGTTCTGGATCCACAAGGCAACAGCCCCTTGGATCCCATGCCGTCTCACTTTCTCAAGAAGTCTTGCATGGGGGACCTTATCGAACGCCTTGCTGAAGTCCATATAGACCACATCCACCGCTCTTCCTTCGTCAATGTGTTTGGTCACATTTTCAAAGAACTCAACCAGGCTCGTAAGGCACGACCTGCCCTTGACAAAGCCGTGCTGACTACTTTTGATCATACTAAACTTCTCTAGATGATCATAAATCCTGTCTCTCAGGATCCTCTCCATCAACTTACCAACCACTGAGGTTAGACTCACCGGTCGGTAATTTCCCGGGCTGTCCCTGTTCCCTTTCTTGAATATAGGGACCACATCTGCAATCCTCCAATCCTCCGGAACCTCTCCCGTCTCCATCGACGATGCAAAGATCATCGCCAAAGGCTCCGCAATCTCCTCCCTTGCCTCCCACAGTAACCTGGGGTACATCCCATCCGGTCCCGGCGACTTACCAACCTTGATGCCATTCAATAGTTCCAACACATCCATCTATCATTCCATTGAGAACAAATCGAGTTTCCCCAAACCCCTCATAGCTAATGCCCTCCATACCAGGCAACATGATGGCAAATCTTTACTGTACCCTCCAAAGCCTCTACATACTTGTAGAGTGGCAAATGAAATACTGAACATCCCAGGACTGCATGATCACTGTACTTCATGGGACACTGATATATTACCACCAAGCCTTAACTGACCTTGCCTCAGTTTTTCCCTTCAGACATCTTTATCTAATGTCTTTTTGTTAGCAGCTTCACTAAAACAGTCTCTTGTATGGCTTCTTCTCTTGATAACGGGGGACTACTAAGGCTGTTAATATTTTATGGCCTTGTTAGTGAAGTTAACTGAATCTCTAAGGAATGCCGTCAAATCAACTTGCCTTGGGTATATTCCCTGATTATATTCCATTTTGTGTTTGTTCATTACCTGTAAATAAATGTGGACTAATTACACTCCAGCAAATTGTTACAAGGTATTAAAACACTTTATTACAACTACTGACAGCGTGTTCAATATTCAACTAAAGTAGAGCTTTTACTTCCAAGCTGATTAAAAATATCCTACATGGCACACTTTTTTTCATAGCCATTTAACCTGAATCTGCTGCTTTTGGGTCGAGTCTAGCCATTACTAATTCTCACCAGGTAAAATACAAGGTGTATCCAACCACATTCCAGAGATTCGATTGGTAATGGGACATGTGAACCTATGCTGGTTTGTTAGAACTCAGATATTCCATGATGTTTGGATCTTGCATCTCATTAGGGTGATGTTGAGGAATGCTGGGAATCTACAGGGAGCAAGGGGCATGACATCTTGTTTATATATTCATTGGCTTCTCTGACTTGTATCTGCCACCTTTCAGACTCCTGCTCTGAATCAGCCTAGGTTTCTTGCCTTATCCATTCTTAACCAGTTATAGAACTGTTTCAGCATCAGGGCTGGAATATGCAACTAGACATCTTGAGCCTGTTCAACAATTCAACTTTACCTTGCCTGATGTTCCTTGACATTGCCTTTGGAGTCCCCCATATGCAGACATTGTCAATATAGCAATTTATTGGGCTTGAGGGGTTAGCTTTTTGGGGTCGCAGAGGACATGTCCCTTTTCTTCAAATACTGCCACCTTTCTTTTGGCTCCTGTCCAACCCTTGTTGCCATTTATTGTGGCTTGTTGCTGTCTTGTCTCATGGGCATTTTTCTTGATATATTACTATTAGTTTTCTGGGGGGGGGGGGGAAAGAAAATCAGGGCAATCTGGTTCTGCTGTATTAAGTGGTTGAGGTGGTATGTTGGGTTGAGGCTTTTGTGATTCTGGGTGTAGCAGTGAATATCAAGATGGTGAGGTTTTGGTTTCCTCGCTGGGCAGGTTGTCTGTTGCTCAGTCAGACTCTGGAATTTTAGGTCGCATTCAGGCAGTGGGAGAAATTCCTGTTTCCTGATCGGGGTGTTGATAGGCTAAGTATTGGTTTGTGTTCTTGTCTTGGCTCGTTTGCCTCCCATATCTGATGGGACAGTGACATTTGGTATGTGGGTGTTTAGTTGTAGTAGGCAGGGGGTGTGCATTAGGGTAGTACATGCCAGGCTGGTGTGGCACATCAGTTGGCAGAGCAAGAGGCTGTTGGAACATTGTTTATCAGGATGATCTATGGGTTTGGCATGAGGCAGAACCTTTTGCAGCGCAAAAATTACTATTTTGACAAACTATTGGTGTCCCAAGTTGGCTTACTTTTACACGAATGAAGTTACTGTGGAAGGTTACACAAGGAGAATTTAGCATTGCTAATCTGTCTAACCTGCACATCTTTAGACTATGGGAGGAAACCTATTCACAGAATGTGAAGACTCCAGTGTCCCAAACTGGGAATCCAGCCCAAGTCCATGGCCCTGTGAGGCTCGCCATTACTACCCATTAATGAATGATTTCACATATTTTAATGTGATCTGGGGGTGGTAGTTACCCTTCGGAGAGCTTTTTTGTTAATAAGCATGGCGAGTACTGTTTGACTGAGTGGATGAACATGGAGTTGGGTCAAACAGGCAGCAGAGGCTGCAAGGGAGTGCTGATTAGTAAGTGTTTGTTTCTTTTTGCTCTTGATGTTGTTGTACACTACAACAGTGTTTGTGTAATTTGTGGTTTAATTTAAAGGAGTAAGACATGACAGGAGAGCTCCAAGCTGTGCTTTGTACCTCATGTTCCATGTGGCAGGTTGGGGACAGTTCCAGTCCCCTGGGTCAGCATGTGTACAGGACGTGCCTCTAGCTACAGCATCTGGAAGCTTGAGTTTCAGAGTTGGAGTGGCAGCTGGAGATGTTGGAGCATCTGCGAGTCAGTGTCGTGGATAGCATGTATAGATGTGGTCACACTGCAGGCTCAGACTCAACAGGCAGGAAGGGCATGGGTGACCACCAGACAGCAAGAGATAGGCAGGTAATGCAGGAATCCCTTGTGGCCATTCCCCAGCAAAACAGATACAGCTTTGGATATTGAGGGGAATGACCTCTCTAGGGTAAGCAGCAGCAGCCAAACTTGTTGCACCATGGTTGGTTCTGCTGCAGAGGGAAGGTTTAAAAAGTGTGCCAATGCGATAGTTATAGGGGATTCAATTGTAAGGTGAATAGACAGGTGTTTCTCTGGCTGCAAACAAGACTCCAGGATGTTACATTGCCTCCCTGGTGCTAGGGTCAAGGATGCCTCTGAGCAGCTGTAGGACATTCTGAAGGGGGAGGGCAAACAGCTAGTGGTTGTGGTACACGTTAGTACAAATGACATAGGTTTTTTAAAAAAAGATGAAGTCCTAAAAGCAGAATACCGGGAGCTAGGAAGAAAGTTAAGAAATCTGACCTCAAAGGTAGTGATCTCAGGATTATTACCAGTGCCGCGTTCTAGTCAGAATAGAATTGAGGATATATCAGATAAATACAGGGCTAAAGAAATGGTGTCAGAGGGAGGGTTTCAGATTCCTAGGGCATTGAGACTGGTTCTGGGGGAGGTGGGACCTGTACAAATTGGATGGGTTACACCTGGGCAGGACTGGGACCCATGTCCTAGGGGAGTGTTTGCTCGAGCAGGTGGGAAGGTTTAAACTAATATGCCAGGGCGATGGGAACCTATAGAAGCAGGGATCAAGGACAATGCAGGGAGAATGTTCTAACGACATCCAAAACCAGGAAGGAACTCGGAGATGTTGTTAATGGAAATGTTAGAATTCAAAAAGAAGGTACAAAAGCTAGAATCAGGGCACTTGATCTGCATGCTTGTAGCATTCAAAACAAAGCAAATGAGTTCACAGCTCAAATCATTGAACAAGTATGATTTGGCCATTAGAGACATGGTTGCAGGATGGTCACAACTGGGAGTTGAATATCCAGGGGCATCAGACTGTTCGGAGGGACTGACAAGAAGGTAAGGGAAGTGGTGTAGCACTGATATTTAAGGATGAAACCAGGGCGGTACTGAGATATGGGTTCCATGGAAAAAAATTGAATCCATTTGGGTGGAAATTATAAATAGTAAGGAGAAAAAGTCACTGATAGGTGTACTCTATAGGCCACTAAATGACACCATGGTTGGGCAAGAAATAACTGATGCATGTAAAAATGGTACAGCAATTATCATGGGGGATTTTGATATAAATATCAATTGGTCAAACCAAGTCAGTCAAGGCAACCTTGAGGAGATCATAATGTATCCACGCTAGCTTCCTTGGACAGTATGTAATGGAACAAAGGAGGGAGCAAGCTATCCTCGATCTTGTCTTATGTAATGAGACAGGAATAATTATACCAGTGTCTTGTGCAAACAAAGGTGACTACAAAGAGATGAGAGAGATGTTGGCTAACATAGACTGGGAGCTTTATTGTGGGACAATTGAGGAACAGTGGAGGACTTTCAAAGCAATCTTCCACAGAGCTCAGCAAACTGTTATATCAATAAGGGTGATCAGTGGCTAGTGGTGTGCCTCGGCGTTCAGTGTTGGGACTGCAATTGCTTAAAATTTATATAGATGATTTGGAATTGGGGACCAAGTGTAGTGTCAAATTTGCAGATGACACTAAGATGAGTGGCAGAGCAAAGTGAGCAGAGAATGCTCAAAGCCTGTAAAGGGATATATAGTCTGAGTGGGTGAGGGTCTGGCAATTGGAGTACAATGTTGGGAAATGTGAGGACATCCATTTTGGTAGAAATAACAGCAAAATGGACTTAAATAGTAAAAACAAATGCAGCATGCTGCAGTGCAGAGGGACCTGGGTGTCCTTGTGCAAGAAAAACAAGGAATTGGTTTTCATGTGCAGCAGGTAATTAAGAAGGTAAATGGAATTTTCTCCTTTCTAAGAGGGATGGAGTTTAAAAACAGATTATGTTGCAGCTGTATAAGGTGCTGGTGACACCACACCTGGAGTTCTGGTCTCAGTTGAGAAAAGATATACTGGCACTGGAGGGGGTGCAGAGGAGATTCACAAGGTTGATTCCAGAGTTGAGAGGGTTGATTTGAGGAGAGACTCTGTAGACTGGGTTAATTCTAATTGGAATTTAGAAGAATGAGGAGATTTTAAACAATATGAATGGAATAGGTAAGATAGAAGAAAAGTTGCTTCCACTGGCATGTGACAGTCAAATAGGGAGCATAGCCTCAAGAAAAAGGAGCAGGTTTAGGACTGAGTTGAGAAGCAGCAAAACAGGGTTGTGAAGCTGGAATTCCCTGCCAAGTGAAGCAGTTGAGGCTACCTCACTGTTTTTCAGGCAAGAATGGATAATTTTTTGAACAGTAGAGGAATTGAGGATGATGGTGGGTGAGTAAGTGGAGCTGAGTCCATGAAAAGATCAGTCATGATCATATTGAATATTGAGCAGGTTCAAGGAGCCAGATGGCCTATTCCTGCTTCTATTCATGTTCTCATAAGATACCCAATGTGATTCAGGCAGGAGAGATACTTGGATTTGAAAGGGAGAGCCCTTCTGATAGTTGTGGAGACATAACCTGTATCCAGGTTTCTCCCATTGTTTCCAGTGATCAAATAATTAAAGATGTGCATTTTGACTAAAGCTGCCTGGATTGAAAAGAGATGACATCTGGCCAGTTAATCCTCCATTCGCTATTTCCTTACAGTTGATGACATAAGCATTTTGTACACAAAGTGGATACTTTCAACCATGCAGACAGGTGCCCATGTGTTTCAGTACATCACCATACGTTGAGGTGAAACTATAATGTGTGGACAATGCACAGGATACAAGTTGAAAATCTTACATTTTGGATGGTCATAGGTGCTAGGGTTCCAAGTGGGCGGCACGGTAGCACAGTGGTTAGTACTGCTGCTTCACAGCTCCAGGGTCCCGGGTTCGATTCCCGGCTCGGGTCACAGTCTGTGTGGAGTTTGCACATTCTCCTCGTGTCTGCGTGGGTTTCCTCCGGGTGCTCCGGTTTCCTCCCACAGTCCAAAGATGTGCAGGTTAGGTTGATTGGCCAGGTTAAAAATTGCCCCTTAGAGTCCTGAGATGCGTAGGGTAGAGGGATTAGTGGGTAAATATGTGGGGCTTGGGTGGGATTGTGGTCGGTGCAGACTCAATGGGTTCCAAGTGCTAGGGTTCCAAGTGCTAGGGTTCCAAGTGCTAGGGTTCCAAGTGCTAGGGTTCCAAGTGCTAGGGTTCCAAGTGCTAGGGTTCCAAGTGCTAGGGTTCCAAGTGCTAGGGTTCCAAGTGCTAGGGTTCCAAGTGCTAGGGTTCCAAGTGCTAGGGTTCCAAGTGCTAGGGTTCCAAGTGCTAGGGTTCCAAGTGCTAGGGTTCCAAGTGCTAGGGTTCCAAGTGCTAGGGTTCCAAGTGCTAGGGTTCCAAGTGCTAGGGTTCCAAGTGCTAGGGTTCCAAGTGCTAGGGTTCCAAGTGCTAGGGTTCCAAGTGCTAGGGTTCCAAGTGCTAGGGTTCCAAGTGCTAGGGTTCCAAGTGCTAGGGTTCCAAGTGCTAGGGTTCCAAGTGCTAGGGTTCCAAGTGCTAGGGTTCCAAGTGCTAGGGTTCCAAGTGCTAGGGTTCCAAGTGCTAGGGTTCCAAGTGCTAGGGTTCCAAGTGCTAGGGTTCCAAGTGCTAGGGTTCCAAGTGCTAGGGTTCCAAGTGCTAGGGTTCCAAGTGCTAGGGTTCCAAGTGCTAGGGTTCCAAGTGCTAGGGTTCCAAGTGCTAGGGTTCCAAGTGCTAGGGTTCCAAGTGCTAGGGTTCCAAGTGCTAGGGTTCCAAGTGCTAGGGTTCCAAGTGCTAGGGTTCCAAGTGCTAGGGTTCCAAGTGCTAGGGTTCCAAGTGCTAGGGTTCCAAGTGCTAGGGTTCCAAGTGCTAGGGTTCCAAGTGCTAGGGTTCCAAGTGCTAGGGTTCCAAGTGCTAGGGTTCCAAGTGCTAGGGTTCCAAGTGCTAGGGTTCCAAGTGCTAGGGTTCCAAGTGCTAGGGTTCCAAGTGCTAGGGTTCCAAGTGCTAGGGTTCCAAGTGCTAGGGTTCCAAGTGCTAGGGTTCCAAGTGCTAGGGTTCCAAGTGCTAGGGTTCCAAGTGCTAGGGTTCCAAGTGCTAGGGTTCCAAGTGCTAGGGTTCCAAGTGCTAGGGTTCCAAGTGCTAGGGTTCCAAGTGCTAGGGTTCCAAGTGCTAGGGTTCCAAGTGCTAGGGTTCCAAGTGCTAGGGTTCCAAGTGCTAGGGTTCCAAGTGCTAGGGTTCCAAGTGCTAGGGTTCCAAGTGCTAGGGTTCCAAGTGCTAGGGTTCCAAGTGCTAGGGTTCCAAGTGCTAGGGTTCCAAGTGCTAGGGTTCCAAGTGCTAGGGTTCCAAGTGCTAGGGTTCCAAGTGCTAGGGTTCCAAGTGCTAGGGTTCCAAGTGCTAGGGTTCCAAGTGCTAGGGTTCCAAGTGCTAGGGTTCCAAGTGCTAGGGTTCCAAGTGCTAGGGTTCCAAGTGCTAGGGTTCCAAGTGCTAGGGTTCCAAGTGCTAGGGTTCCAAGTGCTAGGGTTCCAAGTGCTAGGGTTCCAAGTGCTAGGGTTCCAAGTGCTAGGGTTCCAAGTGCTAGGGTTCCAAGTGCTAGGGTTCCAAGTGCTAGGGTTCCAAGTGCTAGGGTTCCAAGTGCTAGGGTTCCAAGTGCTAGGGTTCCAAGTGCTAGGGTTCCAAGTGCTAGGGTTCCAAGTGCTAGGGTTCCAAGTGCTAGGGTTCCAAGTGCTAGGGTTCCAAGTGCTAGGGTTCCAAGTGCTAGGGTTCCAAGTGCTAGGGTTCCAAGTGCTAGGGTTCCAAGTGCTAGGGTTCCAAGTGCTAGGGTTCCAAGTGCTAGGGTTCCAAGTGCTAGGGTTCCAAGTGCTAGGGTTCCAAGTGCTAGGGTTCCAAGTGCTAGGGTTCCAAGTGCTAGGGTTCCAAGTGCTAGGGTTCCAAGTGCTAGGGTTCCAAGTGCTAGGGTTCCAAGTGCTAGGGTTCCAAGTGCTAGGGTTCCAAGTGCTAGGGTTCCAAGTGCTAGGGTTCCAAGTGCTAGGGTTCCAAGTGCTAGGGTTCCAAGTGCTAGGGTTCCAAGTGCTAGGGTTCCAAGTGCTAGGGTTCCAAGTGCTAGGGTTCCAAGTGCTAGGGTTCCAAGTGCTAGGGTTCCAAGTGCTAGGGTTCCAAGTGCTAGGGTTCCAAGTGCTAGGGTTCCAAGTGCTAGGGTTCCAAGTGCTAGGGTTCCAAGTGCTAGGGTTCCAAGTGCTAGGGTTCCAAGTGCTAGGGTTCCAAGTGCTAGGGTTCCAAGTGCTAGGGTTCCAAGTGCTAGGGTTCCAAGTGCTAGGGTTCCAAGTGCTAGGGTTCCAAGTGCTAGGGTTCCAAGTGCTAGGGTTCCAAGTGCTAGGGTTCCAAGTGCTAGGGTTCCAAGTGCTAGGGTTCCAAGTGCTAGGGTTCCAAGTGCTAGGGTTCCAAGTGCTAGGGTTCCAAGTGCTAGGGTTCCAAGTGCTAGGGTTCCAAGTGCTAGGGTTCCAAGTGCTAGGGTTCCAAGTGCTAGGGTTCCAAGTGCTAGGGTTCCAAGTGCTAGGGTTCCAAGTGCTAGGGTTCCAAGTGCTAGGGTTCCAAGTGCTAGGGTTCCAAGTGCTAGGGTTCCAAGTGCTAGGGTTCCAAGTGCTAGGGTTCCAAGTGCTAGGGTTCCAAGTGCTAGGGTTCCAAGTGCTAGGGTTCCAAGTGCTAGGGTTCCAAGTGCTAGGGTTCCAAGTGCTAGGGTTCCAAGTGCTAGGGTTCCAAGTGCTAGGGTTCCAAGTGCTAGGGTTCCAAGTGCTAGGGTTCCAAGTGCTAGGGTTCCAAGTGCTAGGGTTCCAAGTGCTAGGGTTCCAAGTGCTAGGGTTCCAAGTGCTAGGGTTCCAAGTGCTAGGGTTCCAAGTGCTAGGGTTCCAAGTGCTAGGGTTCCAAGTGCTAGGGTTCCAAGTGCTAGGGTTCCAAGTGCTAGGGTTCCAAGTGCTAGGGTTCCAAGTGCTAGGGTTCCAAGTGCTAGGGTTCCAAGTGCTAGGGTTCCAAGTGCTAGGGTTCCAAGTGCTAGGGTTCCAAGTGCTAGGGTTCCAAGTGCTAGGGTTCCAAGTGCTAGGGTTCCAAGTGCTAGGGTTCCAAGTGCTAGGGTTCCAAGTGCTAGGGTTCCAAGTGCTAGGGTTCCAAGTGCTAGGGTTCCAAGTGCTAGGGTTCCAAGTGCTAGGGTTCCAAGTGCTAGGGTTCCAAGTGCTAGGGTTCCAAGTGCTAGGGTTCCAAGTGCTAGGGTTCCAAGTGCTAGGGTTCCAAGTGCTAGGGTTCCAAGTGCTAGGGTTCCAAGTGCTAGGGTTCCAAGTGCTAGGGTTCCAAGTGCTAGGGTTCCAAGTGCTAGGGTTCCAAGTGCTAGGGTTCCAAGTGCTAGGGTTCCAAGTGCTAGGGTTCCAAGTGCTAGGGTTCCAAGTGCTAGGGTTCCAAGTGCTAGGGTTCCAAGTGCTAGGGTTCCAAGTGCTAGGGTTCCAAGTGCTAGGGTTCCAAGTGCTAGGGTTCCAAGTGCTAGGGTTCCAAGTGCTAGGGTTCCAAGTGCTAGGGTTCCAAGTGCTAGGGTTCCAAGTGCTAGGGTTCCAAGTGCTAGGGTTCCAAGTGCTAGGGTTCCAAGTGCTAGGGTTCCAAGTGCTAGGGTTCCAAGTGCTAGGGTTCCAAGTGCTAGGGTTCCAAGTGCTAGGGTTCCAAGTGCTAGGGTTCCAAGTGCTAGGGTTCCAAGTGCTAGGGTTCCAAGTGCTAGGGTTCCAAGTGCTAGGGTTCCAAGTGCTAGGGTTCCAAGTGCTAGGGTTCCAAGTGCTAGGGTTCCAAGTGCTAGGGTTCCAAGTGCTAGGGTTCCAAGTGCTAGGGTTCCAAGTGCTAGGGTTCCAAGTGCTAGGGTTCCAAGTGCTAGGGTTCCAAGTGCTAGGGTTCCAAGTGCTAGGGTTCCAAGTGCTAGGGTTCCAAGTGCTAGGGTTCCAAGTGCTAGGGTTCCAAGTGCTAGGGTTCCAAGTGCTAGGGTTCCAAGTGCTAGGGTTCCAAGTGCTAGGGTTCCAAGTGCTAGGGTTCCAAGTGCTAGGGTTCCAAGTGCTAGGGTTCCAAGTGCTAGGGTTCCAAGTGCTAGGGTTCCAAGTGCTAGGGTTCCAAGTGCTAGGGTTCCAAGTGCTAGGGTTCCAAGTGCTAGGGTTCCAAGTGCTAGGGTTCCAAGTGCTAGGGTTCCAAGTGCTAGGGTTCCAAGTGCTAGGGTTCCAAGTGCTAGGGTTCCAAGTGCTAGGGTTCCAAGTGCTAGGGTTCCAAGTGCTAGGGTTCCAAGTGCTAGGGTTCCAAGTGCTAGGGTTCCAAGTGCTAGGGTTCCAAGTGCTAGGGTTCCAAGTGCTAGGGTTCCAAGTGCTAGGGTTCCAAGTGCTAGGGTTCCAAGTGCTAGGGTTCCAAGTGCTAGGGTTCCAAGTGCTAGGGTTCCAAGTGCTAGGGTTCCAAGTGCTAGGGTTCCAAGTGCTAGGGTTCCAAGTGCTAGGGTTCCAAGTGCTAGGGTTCCAAGTGCTAGGGTTCCAAGTGCTAGGGTTCCAAGTGCTAGGGTTCCAAGTGCTAGGGTTCCAAGTGCTAGGGTTCCAAGTGCTAGGGTTCCAAGTGCTAGGGTTCCAAGTGCTAGGGTTCCAAGTGCTAGGGTTCCAAGTGCTAGGGTTCCAAGTGCTAGGGTTCCAAGTGCTAGGGTTCCAAGTGCTAGGGTTCCAAGTGCTAGGGTTCCAAGTGCTAGGGTTCCAAGTGCTAGGGTTCCAAGTGCTAGGGTTCCAAGTGCTAGGGTTCCAAGTGCTAGGGTTCCAAGTGCTAGGGTTCCAAGTGCTAGGGTTCCAAGTGCTAGGGTTCCAAGTGCTAGGGTTCCAAGTGCTAGGGTTCCAAGTGCTAGGGTTCCAAGTGCTAGGGTTCCAAGTGCTAGGGTTCCAAGTGCTAGGGTTCCAAGTGCTAGGGTTCCAAGTGCTAGGGTTCCAAGTGCTAGGGTTCCAAGTGCTAGGGTTCCAAGTGCTAGGGTTCCAAGTGCTAGGGTTCCAAGTGCTAGGGTTCCAAGTGCTAGGGTTCCAAGTGCTAGGGTTCCAAGTGCTAGGGTTCCAAGTGCTAGGGTTCCAAGTGCTAGGGTTCCAAGTGCTAGGGTTCCAAGTGCTAGGGTTCCAAGTGCTAGGGTTCCAAGTGCTAGGGTTCCAAGTGCTAGGGTTCCAAGTGCTAGGGTTCCAAGTGCTAGGGTTCCAAGTGCTAGGGTTCCAAGTGCTAGGGTTCCAAGTGCTAGGGTTCCAAGTGCTAGGGTTCCAAGTGCTAGGGTTCCAAGTGCTAGGGTTCCAAGTGCTAGGGTTCCAAGTGCTAGGGTTCCAAGTGCTAGGGTTCCAAGTGCTAGGGTTCCAAGTGCTAGGGTTCCAAGTGCTAGGGTTCCAAGTGCTAGGGTTCCAAGTGCTAGGGTTCCAAGTGCTAGGGTTCCAAGTGCTAGGGTTCCAAGTGCTAGGGTTCCAAGTGCTAGGGTTCCAAGTGCTAGGGTTCCAAGTGCTAGGGTTCCAAGTGCTAGGGTTCCAAGTGCTAGGGTTCCAAGTGCTAGGGTTCCAAGTGCTAGGGTTCCAAGTGCTAGGGTTCCAAGTGCTAGGGTTCCAAGTGCTAGGGTTCCAAGTGCTAGGGTTCCAAGTGCTAGGGTTCCAAGTGCTAGGGTTCCAAGTGCTAGGGTTCCAAGTGCTAGGGTTCCAAGTGCTAGGGTTCCAAGTGCTAGGGTTCCAAGTGCTAGGGTTCCAAGTGCTAGGGTTCCAAGTGCTAGGGTTCCAAGTGCTAGGGTTCCAAGTGCTAGGGTTCCAAGTGCTAGGGTTCCAAGTGCTAGGGTTCCAAGTGCTAGGGTTCCAAGTGCTAGGGTTCCAAGTGCTAGGGTTCCAAGTGCTAGGGTTCCAAGTGCTAGGGTTCCAAGTGCTAGGGTTCCAAGTGCTAGGGTTCCAAGTGCTAGGGTTCCAAGTGCTAGGGTTCCAAGTGCTAGGGTTCCAAGTGCTAGGGTTCCAAGTGCTAGGGTTCCAAGTGCTAGGGTTCCAAGTGCTAGGGTTCCAAGTGCTAGGGTTCCAAGTGCTAGGGTTCCAAGTGCTAGGGTTCCAAGTGCTAGGGTTCCAAGTGCTAGGGTTCCAAGTGCTAGGGTTCCAAGTGCTAGGGTTCCAAGTGCTAGGGTTCCAAGTGCTAGGGTTCCAAGTGCTAGGGTTCCAAGTGCTAGGGTTCCAAGTGCTAGGGTTCCAAGTGCTAGGGTTCCAAGTGCTAGGGTTCCAAGTGCTAGGGTTCCAAGTGCTAGGGTTCCAAGTGCTAGGGTTCCAAGTGCTAGGGTTCCAAGTGCTAGGGTTCCAAGTGCTAGGGTTCCAAGTGCTAGGGTTCCAAGTGCTAGGGTTCCAAGTGCTAGGGTTCCAAGTGCTAGGGTTCCAAGTGCTAGGGTTCCAAGTGCTAGGGTTCCAAGTGCTAGGGTTCCAAGTGCTAGGGTTCCAAGTGCTAGGGTTCCAAGTGCTAGGGTTCCAAGTGCTAGGGTTCCAAGTGCTAGGGTTCCAAGTGCTAGGGTTCCAAGTGCTAGGGTTCCAAGTGCTAGGGTTCCAAGTGCTAGGGTTCCAAGTGCTAGGGTTCCAAGTGCTAGGGTTCCAAGTGCTAGGGTTCCAAGTGCTAGGGTTCCAAGTGCTAGGGTTCCAAGTGCTAGGGTTCCAAGTGCTAGGGTTCCAAGTGCTAGGGTTCCAAGTGCTAGGGTTCCAAGTGCTAGGGTTCCAAGTGCTAGGGTTCCAAGTGCTAGGGTTCCAAGTGCTAGGGTTCCAAGTGCTAGGGTTCCAAGTGCTAGGGTTCCAAGTGCTAGGGTTCCAAGTGCTAGGGTTCCAAGTGCTAGGGTTCCAAGTGCTAGGGTTCCAAGTGCTAGGGTTCCAAGTGCTAGGGTTCCAAGTGCTAGGGTTCCAAGTGCTAGGGTTCCAAGTGCTAGGGTTCCAAGTGCTAGGGTTCCAAGTGCTAGGGTTCCAAGTGCTAGGGTTCCAAGTGCTAGGGTTCCAAGTGCTAGGGTTCCAAGTGCTAGGGTTCCAAGTGCTAGGGTTCCAAGTGCTAGGGTTCCAAGTGCTAGGGTTCCAAGTGCTAGGGTTCCAAGTGCTAGGGTTCCAAGTGCTAGGGTTCCAAGTGCTAGGGTTCCAAGTGCTAGGGTTCCAAGTGCTAGGGTTCCAAGTGCTAGGGTTCCAAGTGCTAGGGTTCCAAGTGCTAGGGTTCCAAGTGCTAGGGTTCCAAGTGCTAGGGTTCCAAGTGCTAGGGTTCCAAGTGCTAGGGTTCCAAGTGCTAGGGTTCCAAGTGCTAGGGTTCCAAGTGCTAGGGTTCCAAGTGCTAGGGTTCCAAGTGCTAGGGTTCCAAGTGCTAGGGTTCCAAGTGCTAGGGTTCCAAGTGCTAGGGTTCCAAGTGCTAGGGTTCCAAGTGCTAGGGTTCCAAGTGCTAGGGTTCCAAGTGCTAGGGTTCCAAGTGCTAGGGTTCCAAGTGCTAGGGTTCCAAGTGCTAGGGTTCCAAGTGCTAGGGTTCCAAGTGCTAGGGTTCCAAGTGCTAGGGTTCCAAGTGCTAGGGTTCCAAGTGCTAGGGTTCCAAGTGCTAGGGTTCCAAGTGCTAGGGTTCCAAGTGCTAGGGTTCCAAGTGCTAGGGTTCCAAGTGCTAGGGTTCCAAGTGCTAGGGTTCCAAGTGCTAGGGTTCCAAGTGCTAGGGTTCCAAGTGCTAGGGTTCCAAGTGCTAGGGTTCCAAGTGCTAGGGTTCCAAGTGCTAGGGTTCCAAGTGCTAGGGTTCCAAGTGCTAGGGTTCCAAGTGCTAGGGTTCCAAGTGCTAGGGTTCCAAGTGCTAGGGTTCCAAGTGCTAGGGTTCCAAGTGCTAGGGTTCCAAGTGCTAGGGTTCCAAGTGCTAGGGTTCCAAGTGCTAGGGTTCCAAGTGCTAGGGTTCCAAGTGCTAGGGTTCCAAGTGCTAGGGTTCCAAGTGCTAGGGTTCCAAGTGCTAGGGTTCCAAGTGCTAGGGTTCCAAGTGCTAGGGTTCCAAGTGCTAGGGTTCCAAGTGCTAGGGTTCCAAGTGCTAGGGTTCCAAGTGCTAGGGTTCCAAGTGCTAGGGTTCCAAGTGCTAGGGTTCCAAGTGCTAGGGTTCCAAGTGCTAGGGTTCCAAGTGCTAGGGTTCCAAGTGCTAGGGTTCCAAGTGCTAGGGTTCCAAGTGCTAGGGTTCCAAGTGCTAGGGTTCCAAGTGCTAGGGTTCCAAGTGCTAGGGTTCCAAGTGCTAGGGTTCCAAGTGCTAGGGTTCCAAGTGCTAGGGTTCCAAGTGCTAGGGTTCCAAGTGCTAGGGTTCCAAGTGCTAGGGTTCCAAGTGCTAGGGTTCCAAGTGCTAGGGTTCCAAGTGCTAGGGTTCCAAGTGCTAGGGTTCCAAGTGCTAGGGTTCCAAGTGCTAGGGTTCCAAGTGCTAGGGTTCCAAGTGCTAGGGTTCCAAGTGCTAGGGTTCCAAGTGCTAGGGTTCCAAGTGCTAGGGTTCCAAGTGCTAGGGTTCCAAGTGCTAGGGTTCCAAGTGCTAGGGTTCCAAGTGCTAGGGTTCCAAGTGCTAGGGTTCCAAGTGCTAGGGTTCCAAGTGCTAGGGTTCCAAGTGCTAGGGTTCCAAGTGCTAGGGTTCCAAGTGCTAGGGTTCCAAGTGCTAGGGTTCCAAGTGCTAGGGTTCCAAGTGCTAGGGTTCCAAGTGCTAGGGTTCCAAGTGCTAGGGTTCCAAGTGCTAGGGTTCCAAGTGCTAGGGTTCCAAGTGCTAGGGTTCCAAGTGCTAGGGTTCCAAGTGCTAGGGTTCCAAGTGCTAGGGTTCCAAGTGCTAGGGTTCCAAGTGCTAGGGTTCCAAGTGCTAGGGTTCCAAGTGCTAGGGTTCCAAGTGCTAGGGTTCCAAGTGCTAGGGTTCCAAGTGCTAGGGTTCCAAGTGCTAGGGTTCCAAGTGCTAGGGTTCCAAGTGCTAGGGTTCCAAGTGCTAGGGTTCCAAGTGCTAGGGTTCCAAGTGCTAGGGTTCCAAGTGCTAGGGTTCCAAGTGCTAGGGTTCCAAGTGCTAGGGTTCCAAGTGCTAGGGTTCCAAGTGCTAGGGTTCCAAGTGCTAGGGTTCCAAGTGCTAGGGTTCCAAGTGCTAGGGTTCCAAGTGCTAGGGTTCCAAGTGCTAGGGTTCCAAGTGCTAGGGTTCCAAGTGCTAGGGTTCCAAGTGCTAGGGTTCCAAGTGCTAGGGTTCCAAGTGCTAGGGTTCCAAGTGCTAGGGTTCCAAGTGCTAGGGTTCCAAGTGCTAGGTTCCAAGTGCTAGGGTTCCAAGTGCTAGGGTTCCAAGTGCTAGGGTTCCAAGTGCTAGGGTTCCAAGTGCTAGGGTTCCAAGTGCTAGGGTTCCAAGTGCTAGGGTTCCAAGTGCTAGGGTTCCAAGTGCTAGGGTTCCAAGTGCTAGGGTTCCAAAGTGCTAGGGTTCCAAGTGCTAGGGTTCCAAGTGCTAGGGTTCCAAGTGCTAGGGTTCCAAGTGCTAGGGTTCCAAGTGCTAGGGTTCCAAGTGCTAGGGTTCCAAGTGCTAGGGTTCCAAGTGCTAGGGTTCCAAGTGCTAGGGTTCCAAGTGCTAGGGTTCCAAGTGCTAGGGTTCCAAGTGCTAGGGTTCCAAGTGCTAGGGTTCCAAGTGCTAGGGTTCCAAGTGCTAGGGTTCCAAGTGCTAGGGTTCCAAGTGCTAGGGTTCCAAGTGCTAGGGTTCCAAGTGCTAGGGTTCCAAGTGCTAGGGTTCCAAGTGCTAGGGTTCCAAGTGCTAGGGTTCCAAGTGCTAGGGTTCCAAGTGCTAGGGTTCCAAGTGCTAGGGTTCCAAGTGCTAGGGTTCCAAGTGCTAGGGTTCCAAGTGCTAGGGTTCCAAGTGCTAGGGTTCCAAGTGCTAGGGTTCCAAGTGCTAGGGTTCCAAGTGCTAGGGTTCCAAGTGCTAGGGTTCCAAGTGCTAGGGTTCCAAGTGCTAGGGTTCCAAGTGCTAGGGTTCCAAGTGCTAGGGTTCCAAGTGCTAGGGTTCCAAGTGCTAGGGTTCCAAGTGCTAGGGTTCCAAGTGCTAGGGTTCCAAGTGCTAGGGTTCCAAGTGCTAGGGTTCCAAGTGCTAGGGTTCCAAGTGCTAGGGTTCCAAGTGCTAGGGTTCCAAGTGCTAGGGTTCCAAGTGCTAGGGTTCCAAGTGCTAGGGTTCCAAGTGCTAGGGTTCCAAGTGCTAGGGTTCCAAGTGCTAGGGTTCCAAGTGCTAGGGTTCCAAGTGCTAGGGTTCCAAGTGCTAGGGTTCCAAGTGCTAGGGTTCCAAGTGCTAGGGTTCCAAGTGCTAGGGTTCCAAGTGCTAGGGTTCCAAGTGCTAGGGTTCCAAGTGCTAGGGTTCCAAGTGCTAGGGTTCCAAGTGCTAGGGTTCCAAGTGCTAGGGTTCCAAGTGCTAGGGTTCCAAGTGCTAGGGTTCCAAGTGCTAGGGTTCCAAGTGCTAGGGTTCCAAGTGCTAGGGTTCCAAGTGCTAGGGTTCCAAGTGCTAGGGTTCCAAGTGCTAGGGTTCCAAGTGCTAGGGTTCCAAGTGCTAGGGTTCCAAGTGCTAGGGTTCCAAGTGCTAGGGTTCCAAGTGCTAGGGTTCCAAGTGCTAGGGTTCCAAGTGCTAGGGTTCCAAGTGCTAGGGTTCCAAGTGCTAGGGTTCCAAGTGCTAGGGTTCCAAGTGCTAGGGTTCCAAGTGCTAGGGTTCCAAGTGCTAGGGTTCCAAGTGCTAGGGTTCCAAGTGCTAGGGTTCCAAGTGCTAGGGTTCCAAGTGCTAGGGTTCCAAGTGCTAGGGTTCCAAGTGCTAGGGTTCCAAGTGCTAGGGTTCCAAGTGCTAGGGTTCCAAGTGCTAGGGTTCCAAGTGCTAGGGTTCCAAGTGCTAGGGTTCCAAGTGCTAGGGTTCCAAGTGCTAGGGTTCCAAGTGCTAGGGTTCCAAGTGCTAGGGTTCCAAGTGCTAGGGTTCCAAGTGCTAGGGTTCCAAGTGCTAGGGTTCCAAGTGCTAGGGTTCCAAGTGCTAGGGTTCCAAGTGCTAGGGTTCCAAGTGCTAGGGTTCCAAGTGCTAGGGTTCCAAGTGCTAGGGTTCCAAGTGCTAGGGTTCCAAGTGCTAGGGTTCCAAGTGCTAGGGTTCCAAGTGCTAGGGTTCCAAGTGCTAGGGTTCCAAGTGCTAGGGTTCCAAGTGCTAGGGTTCCAAGTGCTAGGGTTCCAAGTGCTAGGGTTCCAAGTGCTAGGGTTCCAAGTGCTAGGGTTCCAAGTGCTAGGGTTCCAAGTGCTAGGGTTCCAAGTGCTAGGGTTCCAAGTGCTAGGGTTCCAAGTGCTAGGGTTCCAAGTGCTAGGGTTCCAAGTGCTAGGGTTCCAAGTGCTAGGGTTCCAAGTGCTAGGGTTCCAAGTGCTAGGGTTCCAAGTGCTAGGGTTCCAAGTGCTAGGGTTCCAAGTGCTAGGGTTCCAAGTGCTAGGGTTCCAAGTGCTAGGGTTCCAAGTGCTAGGGTTCCAAGTGCTAGGGTTCCAAGTGCTAGGGTTCCAAGTGCTAGGGTTCCAAGTGCTAGGGTTCTCAAGTGCTAGGGTTCCAAGTGCTAGGGTTCCAAGTGCTAGGGTTCCAAGTGCTAGGGTTCCAAGTGCTAGGGTTCCAAGTGCTAGG